>NW_028270160.1:38062886-38352886 GCF_037043375.1 Chiloscyllium plagiosum
GCACAGTGTTTTACGAGATTGGAAGTAAATGTATGACAGGAACCCCAGTAACCTGAGACCCTGGGTCAGTAATGTATTAAAACAAAACAAGACACACATGGCTTTTGCACTATGAGAGTTCAAAAAGGAATGGGAGTCAGAGACAGAAAAAGACAAAGAAGATAGGGCGAACAGTTGTAATTATAGCTCCAGTTATGTGAGTCAATCTGTTACTGAATACAGGCCTTGACAAATTACTATAAATGCCAAGTCAGAACAACACTGAAGTAATTGAGACCAGTATAAGACAATTTGCCAGTCCAGCAAGTTACATTTATACAATCACGATTCTTTCATCAATTTTAATGATGCCATAGTTGGGACACTGATTTATATGACTATGCTCTATAACCCAACAAGGACATACCACATTCTGCTAGATTCTAACATCTTAAACAGGGGTAAATCTCAAATTATTTACTCATCAGATTACACCAATGATTACAGTAACTGCTGAAAGCAGTTTGGCGCACACAAGTTTTAATTATTCTTATCAACCTGTTCGGATGTGTCATGAGACACCTCCAAGGCTATCACATCCTGAGGTGGGACTTGAATCTGGATCTTCTTGGCCCAGAGGTAGGGCTTCTATTGCAGTGCCACAAGACCCCCGAGAAACAAATGGTTTATTTTTACTTAGTTTGAGAATACTTGTATAAACATAATCAAAAACAATGATAATCTTGTGTAGTTAGAAATGCAACATTTTTTGAAGTGAGCACATAAACAGCACGCCAAGAGGAATAAACAACTTAAAATATGTCAATGTGACCAGTAATCTGTGTACATGATACCTTATATATAAATATGGCAAAAATATTTTGCTTCAATTAAGGATGTTCTTTTATTAATACACAAGCCATGATCCATGTCTTTACAGTGGGTACTTTTGCTCTGCTAAAGATGGCATGTTAATCTTGCAAGAGTTGTCCCATACATAAATTTTATTGATTATACATACTGGCCATGTTTTGCTGGCTTTTGTATGTTCAATAGTTTAATTATTTAGACATATTAAATGTTTTTTTCCAGCCTAGCTAATGTGAGTGTAGTAACATTTTTTTGCGTTTGATTGATTACCTCACATGACAAATATCATAATCAGCTTCTGATAGTACCTGTGTTAAGTTCCAGTTGATTCAGATAAAGCATCAATTGAATGGGAAAAATATTCTAATTTACTATACCCCTGCTGTTAACCTTGCTGAAATCTACTTTCACACTGCAATGAACCACATATTATGGACCTGCCACTGTTAGATGTGAATAAAAGATTTCCCACATGGGGCAAGGTCTGTAAAATCATTTCATGTAAGGAAAAGAAAAGAATTAAATATATACATAATAAAAAGAGTTCATTATGGTAAAGAAATTAAGACACACTTTCGCAACTAACTCATTAGTTTGCCTTGTTTCTTACACCCACTTTTATGAATTGTTTCTCATTTTATTCTAGAATTAATGCTGATCCATGGCACAAATCAAATTTTGAAATTATGTGGCAGAGACAATAAATTTGGCCTTATGACGCTTAAAGAAGAATCCCAGGGGGAGTCATTGAGTGAATCTGCAGGGATAGAGAGGTGGCAGTCAAGCTGCTCTTTATCATGACAGATCTCCTTTACACACTAATTTTCTTGTTAAAGAAGAGGGAATAGAGTTAAATCCTAAGAAATCCTTTTACTGCTGGTTTGACTTGGCAGCTGGAAAAAAGAAGTTTCATGGATTCCAACTGTTTCCTTTGAGGCCCGAGACCCAATGAGGATCTACTACTAAGAAGCAACACCTTGTCCTTCTTTCCCCTTCCCTCAAAAAAAATTCAGCTCATACAGAATATAGCCACATAACTTTGTTCAGAATCAGAGCATTTTACTGCCACAAACAGACATTTCCCCAGATTACAATTTATGTTGTATTAACTGTCAAGGGTATTTTTGAGAAATATAGATAACAATTCAGATGCAATCGATGAGGAGTGACAGTCGATTTTATAGCTTAATAGAAGACAGAAAAAACTGATTGTAGAACCAACACTTGAGGAATGTATTTGTTTCCCATAATATTCTTTATGTGAAATTTATTACTATTCTGAATGGATGTATCTCATCCAAATATTAAGTATTAAATCGAAATATGGACTACAGAGAACAGAAAATGAATTTAAATATAAGATCTGCTTTAGCATGAACAGAATAAATGGTGCAATGATGTTACAATACTATTCATGTGTTTCAATATTTTAGCTATTACTTTCAACTCCATCCTCCCCTCTTCCTACTTTTTATTTTTGTCTCATGCTGCACCCTTTTTCCTGATGAGAGGACTGGTAGATGGCTTTTTTTTTTCTGAACTGTACCAATACCAATTTAACTGCATCTACAGTACATAAATCCTGTGCTGTTGGCATCAGTCACTAATATGTGGGTCTCATGGAAATTACTTTCACCAAAGTATTCACAAGAGAAGCACCAGCTAACTCTCCTGAATTATTTCCCCATCTGCAGGTTCTCTGTCTCCCTTATACTTGCACAGAAAGCCCACCTGAGATTCAGGACCCAACTTACAGAGAACTGCAAGAACAGTACGCCTATTCTACTATCCCATGGCGTGAATGTACTAATGACATGTGTCATTGTGGTTAGCCTTCCCATTTGCGCTTTTTTAAAAAAAATGTATTTTGCTTCAGGCAGATTTTTTTCAACTTTTTTATTTTCAAATGCATTTTGTTTGCGTAAATTTGATAATGAGAACCGACAGAGGTCACTTTGCATGGAATGACCCTATACTTGAATTTCATGGAATACAAAGTTTTTTTAAGTTGTAACTGAAAGCATCTACTCAGTAACATTTCAATGTTAAGAGATCAGCAGATGCATGCTGTTTTGTGTCATGTTTCTTATGGAAATTACAGTAAAATACTTAAGATGCTTTTCTCAGATTTTGCAGCAACACTAACGCCACTTACATGCTAAATGAGGAGCCATGTAGCTTGCATGGTGTAGCTGAAACTTCTTGTCATAGTCAACAGAAGGCTTTGACATTCTGTCAAAATGTCCAGTTTAATCCTGGATTTTAAATTGCAGGATTTAATGTTCTAGTCCCTTGCAGTACTGTGTGAAACTAACATGACACCAAGCAGACAAGGAAAGTCTTACATAAACAAAGTCTCTTAAACCACTTTTAATATTAAACTTATTTTTTTCTTTGCAAGTATTACATGTCTTTTTGTTGCTCTTAATAGAAACACCAAGTTAAATCCACCAATGTGGTCAAAAATGAAATGATGAAAGTTGCCACTGTTTAAATTTATCCATACTTCTCATTTATGACATGATTGATTTTCTTTCATAGTGCTCAACTAAGGAATTGTCTTCCTTATCACTGTGGTACCAGCTAATGTATACAGCCTTGGCCAGTCTGGGAATGGCAAGAGGTTGACATGTGGAAGTACAACTGAAATGAATACGGATGAAATTTGAAAGTGCAATTTTCCGTCTGTCAATCACTTTTGAAAGGAACAACTTAACCACCAATCAGAAAGGTCCTTTGTGAGGTCATCTTCATTCATGGGTACTTTTCAGAGGAAATCTAGCATTATTAAGTAACGTATCATGATTTCATAAAATAGTTTCTATAAAAGCCTGTTTTGCAGCTTGCTCTTTTGGTTATGTCTGTTATATTGATAATTATTACTTATAACATGTAGAAACAGATTAAACAAATTGAACTGAATGAAACTTGATAATATTAATATGTAAGCTATGTATATTAAGGATTTTTAACATTGTATCCTCTGCTCACTTTAGAAAACAAAACTATGGTCCTTTGATATTAATAATGTATAGACACCAAAACCCATTTTGACTGTGGCTTTAAGATGCTTCAAAATACAGCCAATTAAGGTTTATTTAATTATTAAGGTTGAATAAATAACAGCGAAACATGTTAAAAATCTTTCAGTTTCAGTCAATCATAATAAAAAATTAATGAGATTGGATAGAGAGCCATAAAAACTGATAGGCTGCAATCGTGAATTATAAATTGGTATTGATTTTTTTTCTTAGCAATAACGCTCTCAGGTAATCGTATGTTGCCACATGTAAAGTGCACTTTCCTGGTTGAGACTAATATTAACTATCAAATATATATGAGATGGATGCATTTGTGACACATCAGATTTCCAAAACAAAAAGCACAAGACAATCTGAGGAATAATAAGGACACAAAACACAGAATCCCAGGGAGTTTATGGGAGCAGAAAGGGATCCCACTGTGCTGTGCGTTCTTAAGACACAGTTACCATATTCTTTTCCTGTCAGTGCTTCTGTGATATGTTACCTTGTTAGCATCAGTAGGAAAAACATAAATATTTTTTATTATTTGTGAATCTCAACCTGTCTTGTTAATAGACAGGCCACACAGAGTCAAAACCATATTATATGGCACTGGGCAGAGATAATAACTCAAAAAATGTCACTTTTCTACCAGTTTGCTTTATTAATTCTAAATCCTAAAAATTGTAAGGGATTTTCTTGTGTTCTGTTTAATGAAGGAGTACAGAAACAAATAGGACATTTCCCTAGGCAACCTCAGATAAAGTGGACAATTACTATTGGCATTCTACATGTAAATATTTAACACTTCACAGCTAGTTTGCACCTAAATGCCCATTAGATGTTGCTACAAGCCTGGACACCATTTCCCAACAGAGCCACATCAGCCTTCATCTGCAATGTTTATTGGATTACAACAAATACAAATCTTGTTGTAAAATGGTACTGAAAGAACCAGGTTTACTGAGGGGAGAGATGTCCAGGCAAATACCTTCGTGGATGATGACAAGTAACCTGTTTGAAGTAAATTTGAGCAAAAGCAATGTTTGTGATAAAACTGCTCTTTGTCAGGTTAATTGATAAGCCTCTGCTGCAGTTCATTACCCTGACAGATCAGGCTTAACGATTTAGACAAAGAAGTGGATGTTTGTTAAAATATGTTAATTATACTCAAGCTCATCTACCTGCTTTAATTAATCTTCCTTTATTTTTTACTGGAGCTAGAAACTATGTTCAAATGAAGCTGAAATACAGAATACAACATGTATTTTCTATGATTGAGGCTAACTCGGCAGCTCATGAGTGACAACAATATAAATGAGTTTGCAGGTTTATTTCAATGGTGAAATAGAAATCATATCAAATAATTCAATTAACCAAATGACTCATGCTATAGGTGCACTCTTGTATGTAATACTAATATTTATTGCTAGATATGAGAAAGCAATTGGCAGCCCCATTGAGGCCTGGATGACATCAAATCCAATATAAGTGAAGGCCTACAAAAAAGAAAAAAGTTGCATGGAAATTCTCTTGAAATCCAAGATTATAACATATTATTTATCTTTCCCCATGTCCACTTGTTTTTTTTTAATTCAGTGTGATATCATTACATCCATGCTCATAAAAACGTTTTTTTTTCTATTCACAAACAATATAATGTCACTTTTGTGATTTGACTCCATATTTGGACCTCAGCACCAAATGGCTGGTAATGCAGTTTTCTTTTTCTCCTATTTCTCTCATTATCTTTGTCAATGTATAATTTTGTTTTTCTCCTAATATGTAATAATAACAACTGTGCATATGCTTTTCGCAGGATTCCTTCAGTCCAATTTGGCCTAAGTGCATACTGCTATGTTGAACCTAAGACCTCTAACTATGACCTCTACACATGTATATTTAATGGGCCAGCAGTTGGCAAGGGTGCTGCTCTGATCAAGATTTGAAGGAGTAGCTTTGAACGCTCCTGTGTATTGCTGCATGTACAGCCCCAAGCTGCTACTACCAGATGTAGACTCCTGCATCACGGTTTTAGGTAATATCCAACACACCTTATGTTCTGGGAGAAACAAATCCACAGTCAAAGAGTCTAGTTTGCCTAAATATAATATACCATATGTCAAAACTGCTTCATGTCAAAACTGCCAATATTTTGTAATAACAATCCAGTTTTGACATAATTATTTTAGAGATACTGTTGACTGCTAACAATAGTTTACCCAACAACTGTCTGTTAGTGTCACACATTATAACTATAATAGGACACCACCATTGGTGACGCTTTATCTCATTGTTCTCATTGACATGTCCCTGATGCTTTTATTTCTAGGGTTACTACAAAATACAAACTGCTTTCCACCACATTGAAACATACAAATATTGCATCATAACCACAAGCTTAACATTAGTGGCATTTAACAGCTTTTTTTTCTTCCCAAATAAGCAGGTAAAATTGCTTTCTAAATTGTTTCAGTGGTCACAATGTCAATGAGATCAACTCTTTTTAGATACCTTGCTAAGTGAAGTGCTCAGACTGTTGCTTTGACTACCCTCCACCCTCGGTCCTTTTGCCATGTCTGCAAACCACCCCAGTACCAAAAATCCTCCCTTCTGCACTGACCTCCCTGTTCTGGAAACAATTACTCCGAGAAGCCCTGTCAATATCATTATTTTTACAAGAAATCAATACGACTCACAGAGTTAATGGGGGATTCAGGCAGCCACCGTTTACCTTCTCACTGTCAGTAGTGCAGCAGGCCGTGTTCTGGCACAGATGACAGATTCACCCAGACACCAAGCAGACAGTAAGCAATGGGTAAAAAAGAGAAATAGGCTGCAGGCAGGCATGGAAAACGTCAGCTCTGAAGGCATTTATGCTCTAACAAGCCAAAGATGTCAGTATCTTGTAATGTCCGGTTAGGAACGATGCAAAATTGAGAAGGTATTTGTACATGCAGCTTATTCATCACGCTGTAATTTAACATGCATTTGTGATGAAATGCTGTGCAGCCCTAAATCATTTGCTGTGAAGAATACTTGTAGGCTCATGGCATGTATGTGTGTTTCATCAACTTTTCATAGCATTCATTTCTTTTGGATAGATTTGAAATTACTGAATAATTTTTCTTTATTTCTAAAATATATTAATTATTTTTCTGGTTCTGTACGTAAAAGTAAATGTGCTCATTTCAACAGGAAAGAAATAATTAAGCACTTCAACTTTGAGAAGTACTGTAAAGTCTTACGATTGTAGCTTGCCTCAAACTGTCTGCAATTCAGTATTTCTCAAAGAAACTAATATGCAGTATAATTATTTAAAAATGTTGATCCCTAACCTCTTCTGCATTTCCCATACTTTATACTATCACCCCCAGATGGGCCAGAAGCTGTGCCAGAAGCCTGCTTGTCAGCAGCGTTGTGAACTATGTGATCATCTGGCATCTAGAGACATGGCTTCATACTAATTTTTTCCTGACCCCACCCCTGTCCTTGTCCTATTCATCATCTATATACAAGCTTGTCAGAGCCATGAGTATGGATCAGGCACAACATTTGCACATTCTTGGAGTTGCCAGGGTATGCTGTAACTTGAGATTTCATGCCCATTGTATAAGTAAGAGAGAAATAAATGAGTGATCTCAAAAATGGACTGTAATTTCTTAAGCTTGCTGCAAATGTGTGAGAAGTAATGGGTTAAAGTAACGAATAAGACAGTGCCTGAATAGGGTCAAATATTCCTAACCAAACACTCCCAGAGCTGAAATTACCGTAATTGATGACTCTACCACATGGTGGTGAACTGAGGATACTAAAGAGGAATCTTGGAGCTTCTCGCCTACATTCAACAGATTGGAATTTGTACCAGTGCCTCACATCATTAGCTTAGTCGTTCACAGCTTTTTTGGCCCTAATGCAAACCACATGCAGAACAGGGTTGATTACTGAGGCTCATAAAAAGGCACATTCTGATTGGCTGATGCAAGATGGGAAAAAAGGGTCTCTGAGGAAAAAACAACAAACAGATCCCATGTCTACAATGCAGAACTCAAAACATTTTTCATGCTTCGTGGTTTCACGAGAAGCAGCAAGCTGTTTAAAAAATGCCTCGTCCAAATTGAACATTTGCTTGACATGATGGAAAAGTGAGTGCTATTTTCTGTTATATTGCCCTTATTCTACATTTACAAGAATATATTTTTTTTGCTGCTCCCAACTGATTTCACAGTGGTGAACTCCGTTTATGAATTATCTGACACATCTCCTGCAATTTTTCTGACAACAGTGCTCAGTGGAAATTTCAAGGCCCTCTCTCTGACAAGTAGAAATATCAATATTTGAATAAATTGTGGATTTTAAACTTCTCACTTCGATGCACTGGAGCAGGGAGACTGAATTTTTCTTTTACTGGGTCTAATCCCCTTGAGCCTAAAGAAAGAAATCTGTATGCAGCATTTCATTACAAGAAAGCTGCACTGAGTGACATTTGAAGTACGCATCTAAGTCAAGCTGATGAAGTTTACTTCCTTCAAACAACAAATAGCAGCTTTGTATTATTTCCCCTTCTCAAGAAAAAAAGTGAAAGCATGATGGCTAGTAAAAAAAAACAGAAATGTTGATTCACAAATTGACAGGTCAATCTTTAAACAAATGTGTTTCTTTGGGGGAAAAAAAGTGTAGCTTTGTTCTTTGCTGAGCATTTTTTTTTGCTAGCAGAAAAATTCCAAAGCTGATTAGAAGGAACTTGTTAGGATCCTGTCTCAGACACGCTGACTCCACATTTTAACAACCATGCAAACAAAACAACATAAAGATAACAAAACATTGTCATTACTTTTTATGTGTGCTTCAGATGTCAATCAATACGTAGCATTAAGGATATAAAAATTCCATGACGCTGCTGAGAAATACATTTGATTTATTCATTGGAAAAGCTAGACAATGATTTAAAGTGTAAAATTAATAACAAATCTACTGTTCCTAATAAAGATATGGATTAAATATTTTATTAACTATTGGGATTTTCATCAGATGAAATTAATAAATGAGGAAACAAATGAGTAAACATTAAAAACTACTGACAGTGGGACTTGATTGTAGGCCTCATTACCTCCTCAAGTAAACCTTCTTTGACAGCACTACTTCTACCTTTACTGCCTTCAACCTCTTGTCTTATCCATCGAAACCCTGATGATAGCCTCTTGGTTGTCTTGTTGTGCAAGATTCCTTCTATAACAGTGCACAGGCTGCCATAGCTCTGATAGCACCACTTAACAATAGATTGGCCTATTCCCTTTTTTAAGGTGAATGACTGACCTGCACAATTTCAGCAGCGTAAGAACCTCAAGAGAGCGGATTTTCAGCTTGCACATCATCTTTTGTTTATCCCACATCTGTACAAGCCTAAAATAATTTGTCTTTAATGATTTTTCAAGTTCTGTAAATTCTTGGAAATGGATCAACTAAATTTGTAACAATCCATTCTAAATAAACAATTCAATATATTTTTAATATACTTTATCTATATCTTATACACAATATTGTTTAAAATATAGAGTACTATGCACTCGATTTTGCCACAAAAGCAATTGTACAATTTGTTTTCTTTTCAGATGTGTTACAATTTGAATTATCGTGCATACAAAACCCAAAACATCATCGATAACTGAGGCCGACATTCTCCTCCTGCTCCCTGTTTTAATTTTTAGCATGTTCTGGTGTGGCAATAATGCTCTGATGCATTTCACTCTTGACTGGATACAGTGAGATTGCTAATCAGGATTACTTGATTCAGTCAACACTAATTTCAATAAAAAGACAAAAAAATTATCATAAATATAGAGAAAGTGCTGTGGGTAGTGACAGGTGATTAAAATCTCATTCACTTGGAATCAGCCTGATTCATGGTGGTCAGATAAGGCAAGTCTTCATATCAACAGCAGATGATTATCATCTGACTCACTCTGAGTCATTTCTGATTGCACATGCACACACAAATTGGTATAAAGTAGGCTCGTGAATAACAGATCCATTATAACGGAGGATGACCTCCTAAAGATGTAGATGCAGTTAAAATGATTCTTCAGAAATGGAAGCTATAATGCAACTATTTCTAATTTGGCAAAACAGCAAAAACTATCATCATTTTTTAAAATTTGCAATTTCAAAAAAATCGTCGATCTTTTAAGAAACAGACGAATCCTCGTGTAACTATACCATTTGATGAGAAATTCAGAGAAAGATCCCAGCTTTATTTGTGTACATATCTGGTGAATCTTTGTGGGGGGATTTGTTGAGCATGCTCCTTGTCTTACTCCTGGGCTAAAGAAAAGAAATTCAGCCACTGTTGATCAGTAAAATAAAAACTGGAATTTTAAACATGTAGACAACTGTCGGACAAACTAAGTGGCCGTGGTCAAAAAGCCCAACACTACATACTGTCCAAGCTCACAAGTGAAGAATATCCACTAGGGTGAGGTACCAGATGTCGACTGGTGTCCGTGGAGCCACACCCAAAGAAAAATCAGAGTCTTCAGGAGATTAAAACATTTTTGAAAAAAAAATGCAAGGATAATAGGAGAAAAATAAGCATTTCTGAAATTTTAAGGAAATTTAATATACTGGTAGTGTGGTCCTAGTGCCTTCAACCAAATATTACTTTTCCATTATTTATTGAAATATCATAAATAGAGGATATAAATGAGGAATTGAAATGAAATAAAGATTGAGGGCAGGCAAGATGCTTTTCTTTAAGGGGTGAAAGAAGTCATAAAACAAGTCAAAGTGATTCATTCTCATGTACCTCTTGCTTGCCTATAGATGTAAAATAATCAGCCATTTGATGTAACAGAGCTCACTCATCCAGCAAAGCTCCATAGTCCCCATTTTCAGTGATCACTTGTTCCTTAAAGTGATTTTAAGGTTTTTTTTCTTTTACTACTCGACCCAGAAGTCAAAGTATTGATTAGATTTTATGTGACGAGGAAGTTTCTGATAGCAGCTCTAAATTACTGTTCACCATTTTCAATCAATGCTCATTCTTCTATAGCTTAACCTACTGTGGTAGTTTTTGGATTTACCTGTTCAATACCATGTACTATCTTATATACCCCAATGAGTTCCCTCCAGCCACGTTCTTTAAACCATAAACTTTAAGGGCAAAAGAGCACAGGGCTCCCTAGTCTTTAACAACATGACACTAGAAACCAACTTCTGGCTTATTGCCGTATCATCTCCAAATCTTCAATATCTCAATTGTGCTTTTATGACCCAAACAAAACTTAGCATTTAAGGTGTAGCCTGACTATAGTGCTGTAAAATTTTGACATGATATCCTTTAACTTGTAATCTAACTAATTCAGAAATATGTATTGAGTATGATGTACACTTCATTGATTATTGCTTTGATATCACCAATAAATTTAAGCTTCAAGTTTGGAAACATCATTCCACTTTATCGACACACTGTTAACACTTTCAGTATCATAAACAGAATGTACATGTCATCAATTTTTCTTCCTTAATGCATCACTTTACACTGATTTGTATTATATTTTGTTTTCCATCACTTTTCTCCTCGAATATTTTATTTAGCTCACTTTGTAGGCCTGAGACCAGCATTCACTACTTGGGTACTATCCAGAAACCTGACTAATTTGAATTGTGTTGTTAAATCCAGATGATGAATGTACATTAGAAACATTCCAGCATAAATCACATTCAGTTCTTTCCTCCAATCCTACAGCACTTTCCTAACAAAGTCCTGCTACTTGTATGAAACAAAGAAAAAGATAAAATTTTAAAGTAAATAAAACATACTTTATGATAGTTAAGGAGATAAAGGTTGCAATATATAATGCATTCTCATTAGTGAAAACATTACTATTTTTCCTTTCCTTAGTCTTAAATTTATGCCACTTAAAGACTCCACGTGGAGGGTGGGTGCATAATCTTACTGATTTCTCTTCCACAGTTGAGACAACAACGTCATATTACATAAGGATAAAATGGGCCTGTTTTGAATCCATTATAAACATGGTTGTACTGATCCAAAACTGAGCTTCACATTTAATATATACCTCCATTGGTCATTTGTTTTACCTCTAATCTACTCCACACAGCTGCAGCAAGGACACCAACTGGTATCTTCCCAAAAGCAAGGATTGCCTTGGGAAAAGTGCCAAATGGTGCCTCAGTAGCAAATGAGATAACGATTCCAAATTTTACGTGCCCAGATCATTTTCTCCAGGAACGTTTACATTGGATGCTAATCAGGCATTCTGACATCAATGGAGATGTGTCAGAACAATGCAATGTTTTCGGCTTGTCTATTTCACATCATCAATGATGCTTTTTTCAAATTTTCCTTTCAGCTTAGAGGTACAAATTGGAATAAAATGCTAAAAAGCTTTATTTTGTTTCTTGTTGTTTTTCAGTCCACTATATTAGTTTTCGTTGACTTCTGGATTATACATCAAGTTGTTTCATCTCTACTCAACATACTGTTAGAAAAGAATTAGCCATTTCCAGACAAATCAAACAGAGGAAGAACCTACATGATCAACTTTAATTAATTAGTACTTGTCCTGCATCCAATTGGTGATTTATTGTTGATCTGCACTCCCATCACATATACCCTCATCTGAAATCTCCCCCTTCAGTACCATAGAGAACCAATACAGTTCTACACAAACATATTGTAGGCAGGTTGGAAATTCTCCAGAGAAATCCTAAGTATGTCTGTGTTAACTGTTTAATCCATTACCAAAGAATAATTGTGCAAATTTATATGGGCAATAAGGAAATATATCATTGTCCTGTGTGCATAGAGCTTTTATTCCACTGCGTTAACAATAATAAACTACATGAATATCCCAGAATTTTGCAAAAAAAGCTGAGAAAGGCATCGTAATCTATTCACAGTCATTTATTTAAGTATTTTTTGAGATGACATTTTATGCTTATAACAGACATTATACTGTATATCAAGAAAGAAGGTAATCAATTAGTCTATGCATAAACAATGTGAAAGTCACATGAGTAATGCCACTCCACCAAAAGAAAGAATTTTGCCTTTTTATAACTAAATTCCCTTTGGAAAACAGCTTACTATTCAGAAAACATCTCCTCCAATGACAAATAGGGCTTGAGATTTGATGAAAGAATCATATGCAGTAGTTGAAAAAAACAGGAGAATATCTGTATTCTTCACCAGTTATTGCAGCAGTTCAGAAACTATATCCTAATACCATTCACTAACAGATTACTGTTGTTTTTACTTTGGGTGTTTAGTCCATGTAAATATTACTAAAATAATTTTACAATAATGTTATCTAGTTTGCAAATTTGTTTTGAGAGATTTTTAAATCAACAGTACAATCAACCACAGTAGCAGTGTCTGTGTCAAAGTGCAAGTCAATATCTTAGTTAGAAGTTATCTAATAGAAATGAATAACAGCAGTTGAAGCTAAGGGAAGCACACTTGAAGCTGAGGATCTGGCTTGTGTTCGAAGCAATTAAAGAGTGTTGAATCAATGGAGAGAAAGCAAGGCAAGATGTTATTTAGTGTGGTCATGCCTCATAAAGTCAACCTGTTGAAGGGCAGAGAAACCGAGATGTTTGGGGTAGCCAGCAGTAAAAACCCATTTTACGTTGTCTGGATTTTTTCACAGGGAGGAAGAACTGAAGCTGGAGATTTAAGGAAGTGACCCACTACTCCTTGCACTGAGAGCAGATAATGTTCAATTCCCTGTAGTGTCTGCATCTGATAACCCAATTATCCCCACTCTATATTTCACAGCCTTTTTGCAACTCTCCACTTACAAACAAATGCATTCTTTCTGAAGAAAGGTGGTTTCAGCTACTCTGAACTAATCTTAACAATTCTATCATGTGGCAAAACAAAAGAAGTGCTGAAATTTAAATAAATCAGTTTCAGGGTCTTTCAGTATACCAAATGACTATAAACAAGTGTTTCACCTATTTAATCAATGCCTGCTTGTGACAAAAATCTATTCCAGCTTGCTATCAATCATTACAATTTAAAAAATGCAAGTTATTTACAATATGAACTGAATTTAACAGGAAAGTTTATTCTACTTATTTTTGACTTTCTAATTAAAGCTCCATTTATAGTCAATCTTTTATGTGAAACAAGCAGTAGTTTGGAATTTCTAAGTCAGACTTGTTGATAGCCATCAAATCCCAAGCAGATAATTATGTTTACATTAGACACTTATCCACCCAATCATAAACCATCAGGGGTTTAATCTGAACAGGAAGGATGGTGAGGAAAATGGAATGTTATGTGGGCTGCAGCTGGACCACATCACCTTCCAGGGTTCTCGTGTGCTAATAGTGAAAATTGTACTTTAATTTGTTGCCTGATAAAAAGAGACCAGATGAGCAGAAAATGAAAATAAAACTAATGAAACAAAGTTTAAATTTCTGGCTCATGGATTCAACTGTAGTTGTGTAAACACCCATGGCCTATATATAATGCAAATCAAACTCATATCATAATTGTTTATCTAAATTTGATCTTCTAATTCATTGCATTATGTAACAGTCATGAAATAAAGATGGATTTCTGTTTGAACTTGAATTCACTCTGGCCTGGTGCTTTCTTGCAGAACTCAGAATTTAATATCCAGCCACAACAGCTTTCAAAATGAATGTGTGTCATATGATTTGCTTCAATTAAGATTCCTTATATTCAGTGCAACTTACTTTTCATTTTTATAGGCAGTGCATTTCAAATTTGGAAGTTGGATTGCAAGGCTCCTTCATTCATCATGGAGTCCGACATTATCAATTTCTGAGATGCAAAAGGTCCAGCACAAAAATATATGTTCTTTTTTAATGTTTGCAACATTCTTTCAAACGTGCATCTTATTCTGGGGCATGGCTCCATAAATCCTAGTAGCTCCCTGTATTTCTGTGAATCTAGGTGGTGAATGCTGGGTAATTGTTTCACTATGCGAGTATTACACTCAGGCCCAATCCCATTTTACTCACTGTTCAATCAAGAACATTTCTAAGAATGGGTACAGGAGCCATTTATGAATGTTTTAGTGCCACTCCTGTCACTATGGCTAAGATCTCAGATCAAAGTTGAGATGACAAGTCTGTTTGGATCAATAGCTTTTCATGAGCTCTCTTATTGGCATTCCTGCCAACTGAACTTCCTCCAATTTCATCCCTCCCTCCCAGAGAGTGTTCCACAGTCTTATTTCAGAGCTAATATTCATGTTAATTTCAAGATCAATTTTCAAATATTTACTTATTCTGGAATATTTAAAATAGACAACTTTGTTAGGTGGATTGCTTGCACAGTTTCAATAAAAGCAGCTGCACTCTCTGAATTCCACATATGTACATTGAACTAATATAATTTTATGGCATTTGTACTGACTGGCTTTGTTAGCAGTATGAGCAAAATGAGACTAAAGTTCTGAAATTCTGCAAACCAACAATGCTGGCATTTACATCAGGATTGTATCTCGGAGAAAGCCCACCAAAGCATATAGGTGTGTGTGTGTGTGAGAGAGAGAAGAGAGAGTGTGAGTGGGGCAGGGGGCAACTACTAAAGAGCCTCAAAGTTTTTTTAAATGGCAGACCTCACTGGGAGGAAACAAGGCTCCCATTTACTACCTTTCTAATTTGCCACCAATAGTCTTAAAAGATGTTGTTGCTCCTTTTTAAATTTTAGATTCTCCTTTTTTGGTGGTTCAGACCTTGATTGCAACCTAGACCTCAAGATGGACTCTGATCATTCCACTGGTTGGAATTTTCCTGGCATACTTATAGGTGCTCTTTACTAGTTCCTTTGGAATGTTCCACTGTAGCAAGTTGGTCACGTCCAACCGATCATTCGCTAATGTTTTAGGTGGGCAGAAGCTCCACCCCCATTAAGTTTTGTGAACCTTTTCTTACTAATTCCTAACTTTGGTCATTCGGGCAAGCTTTTATTATTATTATAGCAATAAATCTGCTGTCTTGCAGTACCAGGGACCCAGGTTCAATCCCAACCTTGGGCGACTATCTATGTGGAGTTTGCACATTCTCTCAGTGTCTGCGTCGGTTTCCTTCAGGTGCTCCAATTTCCTCCCACAGTCCAAAGTTTGTCGGTTAGTTGGATTGGCCATGCTGAAAAAAAATGTTCCATGGTGTCCAGGGATGTGCAGGTTAGGTGGGTTAGCCATGGGAAAAGCCCTAAGCAGAGTTATGTGGATGGGTGGATGAGATGTACTTCAGAGGTTTGGCCGAATAGCCTCTTTCTGCACTGTAGGGATTCTATGATTCTAAAAATTTTCAATTCCTATTTGTTCTACATTACTGTGGATTTAGCAGAATTAAAGTTTATACTATATTTCTTGCACTATTGATACAACAATTTTATCTTGTACTGATCACAATGCACTATACAATGGCAATGAGCCAAATGTGAGAACCTACCTATTACAGAAGTTGTGTCAACCATGCTGCTTGCAGTCTAAGAACAAAATTGATAAAAATTGCACACTACATGCATTGTTAGATGCAATCCTTATTTTCTAACATTTGACCATTAATATTTTGTCAATATAAGTTCACATCAACGAAGATTTAAGCTTATATAGGTTGGTGTAGTGCAGTACATTGAAGCACAAATGCTTGACCTGACAAACTGATTGGAAATGATCCATTTCAGATGTTATCAACCACCACTGGAAAAGATCTTAAACAGTGGACCTTTCACATATATCGCATATACTCCAGCTTAGAAGTGGAATCGGTAAAGACCTATCTGTCTAGCTACCATTACTCCATCTGCAATCCTCTTAAATGTTAATTTCTTGTTGATGGATTATTCAATTACCTGAAATGCATATTCTAACTACCACATTCTGTACTCATATTACCATGTCTTCTAAATAATTTCAAGATCATTGTGTTACTTTTCAAATCTCCTCAAACGATCTACCTTTGCAAACACTCTCATTACTTCTGTTCTTGGGTTAATTCTTAATTGACTTTCCAGTCAACCTGGTAATAGTGACTGAGGCTTTTTCAATGAATAGACACAGCTATCTGGAATTCCTTCTTTGATCGTTCCTATCCCTCCACTTTTTTTCAAAAATCCCAAGTCCCTTCAGTTCTTACTATAGTTACATTATAACTTATCTTCATGTCTTCTTCTTCAATTCTTTGTCAGTAGTCATGCCCAACCCATAGCATCATGATCACTAACACAAAGAGGATAAGGAGGCAGGTACCAAATCCACCCCACTGGAACGGAAATGAAATTCTATGCTGTTGGCATCAATCTAATCTATGTCAACCATCCAGTCAACTGAGCCAACTGGCTCTCTAACAAGTTAGAATTGCTGTGGCAGTAAACACTTTTACATGCGTGTTGTAGCCTGGAGCTATGGGTAATGATGAATGGCAGGACTTCTTTTCATCATTTGACTAACCAGGAATCTCACCCCTCTAATTGCTGCTATCGACATAGGAGGGATTTACAATTGATCCTCAACTTATTTGGCCCTTTATGAATGCACCCTCCTTGGTCATCGAGGACTGGAGTGGGAATTGAACCTGGAAGGTCTGGCTCAAAGGACGGGGCACAACTGCAAGGTTTTTTACACATAACAATTACGAAATAAAGAATATTCCAGGCTTCCCCACATTAATTAGTCACCATGTAAGACTTGATTTAAATAATTCCTCCAGCAATTTGTCTTTATGAGCATTCTTAGTGCTTCTCCAGCACTCTATTTTAAAAGCCTGATTGTTTCAGCAGACTTTTGTTTTAAAAAAAAATGTGCATTTTGTTATTTCAATCCCCAAAGTGAGAAAGGAATCAAAACACTTTCTCGGGTGTTCTTCATTACGTAGAAGGTAACAAATGGTTTTTCTTTAACCTTTAACAATTTTCAATTTATGCATTGACCATTTTTTTCTATGAACTTTACAACTTGATTGCCACAAGTCGGGCATTTATGTTACTTACAAAAACCATCACTATTAATAGTTCATTCTTAATTTTTCAATGGAGAATATATCAAAGAAATCCTGAACAAAAATAATTTTTCTGAAGGTCATGTACGAGTTTGTTTCATTGCCTTGCACTTACAAGGTTCAAGTGCTACTCAACACTTATTTGTCAGCTCAAGCTTGAAGGTTGTCCAGATCCTTCTGTACACTAACATGGGGTGGATTCATTGTTGGAAGAGCTGTAAATTACCTGTGAACATTGCAACCTTATGACAGAAGGGGTCATTGATGAGTCAGTTAAAAATATTTGGGATGAGAATGCTCCCCTAAAATGCTCCTTCAACAATTATGACCATCTTCCTGCATGTCATGTATGATTCTAGTTGTTGGACATATTTTCCATTTGACGCAATTGATTTTACTTTCTTTTGAGGGCCTTGATACTACACATGGTTTAACGTTGCCTTGAAACTGCTGGCGAGTACTTTCATTTCTCCTCTTGCATTCAATTCTTGCATCCATGATAAGATTAGGGCTGTCATAAGGTCTGGAGTCAAATAATGCTGAAATAATCTGAACTGAGAAATAGTCCGAAGTTTGTTTTAGAGTAGGTGAAGTTGACTAATACTATCCACGGAAACCAAAGAACCACAGATGCTGGACCTAAAACATTAACACTGTTTTTTCTCCACAGATGCCGCCAGACCTGTGGAAATTTTCCAGCAATGTCTGATTTTGACCACTATTATTACCTTCCTCCATATCTATTATTGGGAGGGATCTGACAGAACAGTAATTATATCGATTAGATTTGTCCTTTGTGGGGTAGGTAACGATGTTCCACTTTTTCAGGTAAATGCTATTACCATAATATAACTGACACAGCTTGAGAAAGAAAATGTTAAGCTAAGGACCTGTGGACAGCTCCTCAGAATTACAATGGGTGTTTTGCCAACCTTTTTGCATCCTGAGACACAAAAATGCATTCTGCCCAAAACCCCCTGACATAATTGAATACTGTACACAGGCCCTCCTTCATCAGCTTGCCTGCAATGCTACCAGCACCAACAACAGAGGTCTGGGACTGCTGGAGCTGCTGACCAATCAGATTGGTCACCAGTGCCAAATGGTGGGATTTCCTCAGTCTGATGGGTAAATATCTCACTATCTGTCAATGTAGCCCACCTGCATTGTTTTATGACTGTAGGGCATGTTTGTTGCTGCTTGCCCCTAACTTTTTCTCCTGGGGAGAACCATTGATATATGTTACTCCAACACCCCAAAAAAACTACGACAGTTTGTACTAAACTTAGTATTGTGTGTTTTGACATGATTGATTAATAATCTCAGGTTTAAGGCATACCAGGGTAGCAGTACCTTGATATCGTTAAATTTTAGTTCTAGTTTGGAGAAGACTGGGTCGAAGAATAGTATTTTAAAGGTAAGTAAGGACAACTGAAAGCTGAGCTACCTGAAGTGAGCTGGCAAACCAGGTCCTTAGGTCCTTAGCTTAACATTTTCTTTCTCAAGCTGTGTCAGTTATATTATGGTAATATCATTTACCTGACAAAGTGGAACATCATTACCTACCCCACAAAGGACAAATCTAGTCAAGATAATTACTGTTCTGTCAGATCCCTCCCAAAAATAGATATGGAGGAAGGTATTAATAGTGGTCAAAATCAGACATTGCTGGAAAACTTCCACAGGTCTGGCAGCATCTGTGGAGAAAAAACAGTGTTAATGTTTCAGGTCCAGCATCTGTGGTTCTTTGGTTCTTAGCAATAGATTAATAGAGACACAATGACAGATGGTTAAGGGGATATTTAAGAATATTCTGAACATGTAGATTCCTATTGCAAAGAAAAAATCTAAAAGGAGAACATGGTTAACTAAAGAACTTAAGGAAAGCACAGAAATGAAGGCAAAAAAGCAGATAATTGCATAAAGATAAATGGCAAGTCGGGTGATTGTTTAGATTATTTAAAAAAAGGTAAGGAATGACTAAAAGGTTAATCAGAAGTAACAAATTAGAGCATGAAAGGAAACTAGTGAGAAACACAAAAATGAGAAGGAATAGTTTCTACAAGTATTTAGAAAAGAAAATTGATCTTTTAGAAAGTGAAAATGAGGTGTTACTTTTTTATTCACTTGTGGGACGAGAGTGTCTCTGACTGGCAAGCATTTATTGCCTGTCCCTAGTTACCCTTAAGAAGATGCAGGTAAGCTGCCTTCTTGAACCGCTGTAGTCTATGCTCTGGGTAGGCCCACAGTGGGCCTTCGGGAGGGAATTATTTAGAGAGAGAATAGTAGATAATAAGGAAATGGCACGTGCAACGAGCAAATATTTCGTCTCTGTCTTCACTATAGAGGACACAAAAAAAAATCATTTCAGTAATATCTGTAAATCAGGAGGTGGAAAGGAGAGAGGAAGTTAGCAAAATTATAGTCACAAAGAAAGTGGTATTAAATAAACTGATAAAGCTGCAGGCTAACAAATCCCTGATCAAGGTGGACTTCATCCTCCAGTGTTAAAAGAGGTAGCAGATATACTAATGTTTATTTATCAAAACTCCCCAGACTCAGGAAAAGTTCCATCATGCTTGAAAGTAGCAAACGTAACTAATATAATTCAAGAAGAGGAGGCCAGTTAGTTCGATATCTGTCAAAGGAAAGTGTTTGAATCAATTGTTAAAGAGATTATAGCTACACAGATAGAAAAACATAAGGTAATTGGGAAGAGTCAGCATGGTTTTGTCAAGGGTAAATCATATATGACCAGGTTACTGGAGTTCTTTGTACTATGTGCTGTGGATATAGGGAAACCTGTGGATGCACCATTTTTGGATTTCCATAAAAAAATTGAGAAGATGCCACATCAACAGTTATTGCAGAAAATAAATGGTCATGATGTGGAGGGTAACATATTAGCATGGATAGAAGATTAGGTGACTGACTGAAATTTGATTAATGGAGTCCCACAGGGGTCTGCATAACTTTTTATAACTTGTATCAATGACTTAGATAAGGGGAGAAAGGCCAGATAGGAAATTATGCTGTTAGGAAGACATAACAAAGTTGTAGATGGATATAGACAGGTTGAACAAACAGGCAAAAATCTGTCAGGTAGAGTATAATATGGAAAAATGTGGAATTGTTCACTTTGGCAGAAAGACTGAAAATGGAGAGCACTGTTTAATGGACAACGACTGCAGAATTCCAAGGTACAAAATGATTAAGGTGTTCTTGTACATAAGCCACAAAAAGTTAGCATGTAGGTACAATATGCAATCAAGAAGTCCAATGAAATAGTAGTCTTTATTATAAGAGGAATTTAACATTCCTGTTTTGTGCTTTAGTTATGCAGGGCAGTGGTGAGACCACATCTTCAATACAATGTACAGTTTTGATCTCCTTATTTAAAGATGGATGTTATAGACATTGGAAGTGGTCCAGAGAAGATTTATGATATTGGATTCAGCAGGTTGCCTTGTCCTATGAGGATAAATTGGGCAGGTTGGGCTTGTTACTAATAAAGTTTAGAAGAGTGAGATGTCTTGATTGAAGTGTATAAGATTCTGAAAGGCCTTGACAAGCTGGATGTGGAAAGAATATTTCCTCTTCAGGCTGAGTCCAGAACTAGGGGCCACTGTTGACAATTTAGAGATCATTCTTTCAGGGCAGAAATTAGGTGATTTTGTTTCCCTCAGAAGGTTCTTAGACTTCAGAACTCTCATCTTCTGAAATATAGAGGCAGGCTAATTAAATATTTTTAAAACAGAAATTGATAGATTCTTGTTAGGCAGGGGAATCAGGAGAGATGGAAATGTGGAATTTGAAAGACAAATAGATTGGTTGGGATACTATTGAATGGTGGAGCAGACTGGAGGGGCCTGAATGATTTAGAGTCATAGAATCAGAGAGATGTACAGCATGGAAACAGACCCGTCAGTCCAACTCGTCCATGCCGACCAGATATCCCAACCCAATCTAGTCCCACCTGTCAGCACCCGGCCCATATCCCTCCAAACCCTTCCTATTCATATACCCATCCAAATGCCTCTTAAATGTTGCAATTGTACCAGCCTCCACCACTTCCTCTGGCAGCTCATTCCATACACGTACCACCCTCTGTGTGAAAACGTTGCCCCTTAGGTCTCTTTTATATCTTTCCCCTCTCACCCTAAACCTATGCCCTCTAGTTCTGGACTCCCCGATCCCAGGGAAAAGACTTTGTCTATTTATCCAATCCATGCCCCTCATAATTTTGTAAACCTCTATAAGGTCACCTCTCAGCCTCCGACGCTCCAGGGAAAACAGCTCCAGCCTGTTCAGTCTCTCCCTATAGCTCAGATCTCCAACCCTAGCAACATCCTTGTAAATCTTTTCTGAATCCTTTCAAGTTTCATAACATCTTTCCAATAGGAAGGAGACCAGAATTGCACACAATATTCCCACAGTGGCCTAACCAATGTCCTGTACAGCCGCAACATGACCTCCCAACTCCTGTACTCAATACTCTGACCAATAAAGGAAAGCATACTAAACGCCTTCTTCACTATCCTATCTACCTGCGACTCCACTTTCAAGGAGCTATGAACCTGCACTCCAAGGTCTCTTTGTTCAGCAACACTCCCTAGGACCTTACCATTAAGTGTACTTCTGCTCTAATTTTATACGTGCATATTCTACCAGACAAACAATATCTGCCTAAGGAAGATAGGGGTCAGGGATGATGTCTTATAGATAAAATTATTATTTCATCAGTCTGTGATATGGTCAGCTGGCTGAATCCTATTGTGAAATAACACCACATCATTAGCACGAGAGCTGTCCAAGATCATTGTGCCCCAATTAAGTAACCTGCTGCTGATTTTAATAACTTCAAATTACACATCATGAGTAAACCATATTGTGTGTGCTTAAGTTACTAGTTAGCCAAATTAGAAACAGATATTAAACTTTCATTTTGAAGAACATTATTGAATTAGCTGCATTTTACAATAATTCAGCAATTTTTACAATAATTTTATCTGGTGATAGCCCACAAATGACTGAATCCAATTTTACAACTTGCCTTGGTGGGATTTGAACTCCCAGCCAAGATAAGTTGATTGCTATTACAATAAGCATGCCACTATTAACTCTGATTTTTAAAAAAGTATATTTTACAATGCAAACAAAATAAATGCAAGCATATTTATTCTGTATCCCTGGATTACATTGTGTTTATTGTGTTTAACTTACTTTTGCACATCAAGGAAGATGAAGTTATTAACGGTATTTTATGTTTCAGACAATAAGTAAAAGTGCAGAAGAAAGAGCAGATTCAAATAGTTCTGATGAAAGGTAACAGTCTGAAATGTGAAGTATTTTTTCTCTCTCCACTAATGCTGCCTGACCTGCTGAATATTTGTAGCATTTTCCTTTTTTAAAATTTCAGATTCAACTATATATTTTGTCAGTGAATAAATCACAAGTAAACTGACCTATTTCCATCCATGCATTTCTCAGCCTGAGGGGTAGATTTGGTAGGCTCAGCTTGCTGTTAAAAAAGCAAACTATTGCTTTTACACAAACAACTATAACCATAGTGGTTGGATACTGTCAGACTGCTCTTTATTATGGACATGCCTGACCTCATGGTCCCAGTTGGAAGGGATTTTAGCGGCTTTCGACAGACAAACAACAAGTACTTATGGTGGAATAGCCGTGTTGAAATGATTTCTCAATCAGCATTACAAGAAGCAAACTGGGCTTGCTCTATACCAAATAAAATTAGTAACAGTCTGCATATACAGTATACTTGAAAAAGGCTCAATTAGTAGGCATTACATCTTAAAAGCATCTTCACGCAATTGACATCCCAAGGGAGTTTGTGGGGGAAGAGGTTTGATCATTATATAACTGTAAACTTCTGGATGTTAAACATTGGATAATCTCTATCAGATGTTTTCAGCCTCTTCCAATACTTATAAACAGTAGTTGAGCCCCAGATGGTTGCCAAAAGTAACCAGGAAGGGCTGGCAAAGGAGAATCAATCAACACAGGCATTTGTTGTGTGGGAATGCTGAATTATAATGGGTAAAAAAATTTCTTGCACATTTTTGATCTACTCTTGATCAGTTTTATAAGCTAATATATAATAACTTCTGCTGCTTAACCTTTAACTGTTTGAATTGTTTACTATCATAGCATGAGAATCATAATATGTATTTCCTGCAATTCTCTCAAAAAAAATGTCAAATGGAGGGTGGGTCCTTTTCTCAGTTAGAAATGAATGGGTCAGCAGCCGAGGTCATATTGAATGCACCTTCCAAGAATCTGTCACAAAGCAGCATTGGTAAAGGCCTGAGAGCAGATGCTTCACCTAACACGACAAGCGAAGGCAAAAACAACTTCAACTTAACAGTCCTCATAAGTGGCAGTAAATTATATGAAAGATGCTAAAAAGCAGGACAGCTAAATGATAACAGTATTAATCCATACAGAAAACAACTGATCCATTTCTGCTGTATCAAAGAGTTACTGCTTTTTTTTAACATTTACCACTATTTCTGCTTTATCCCATTCAATACACAGTAGAACACAGTACTCTTTCATTCTAAATATTGGACTTACTGCTGGACAAGCACCAGAGTGTTTTTATTGTTAATCAATACCAATCAATTCTGAGCCTTGATGTTAAATAGGGATCAATACAACTGTGCTGCAGATGAGATCTGATTTCAATTGGCAAGGAAACCTGCAGCAGTTTTTAATCATAAAGTGAATCAGGACATGGGAACATAAGTCAGATGAATTAATATAGACCGTTCAAGACCTTTCCTGCCACTGAACTAGCGCAAGGAAATTTCTGCCATATTTCATTATCACTGTTAGTCAAATCTGATTCCAGGGTTTTTGAGAGTTTTCTTTTAGGAAGCTAAAGTGAGGTTTACCGCAACGATACACCTAACACCACGTAGTGAAAAAACTGTGAAACTGCAGCCCAAAGAAGAAGAAAAATCTAAAGAGCGCGGTTATATGTATGCCCCATGAATCTCATTTTATATGATTAAGATCCATAAAAATTCAATGGCTTTTCTTCTGCAATTCACATTTTACCTGGTGAAATATCATAAGAATGTCATTATCTTTGCAGCTGTTGCCGAAGATCAGAAAAGGTTATTATCCTCCCCGAAATACTATTGAATATTTAGGAAAATGCCAAGAACATTGGTCTTTTAAAAGCCTGATATTTTTCCATAGACAATACCACCATATAAAGTTTAAAATATATCCCAATTGACATTTGCACAATAAAATGCATTTCTATACAGAACAGTTTCTCGCAAAAAATGCTCAATGATTTTACCCGCCTGTGAAGATAACTGGACCACACCTGGCTAAAGTTTATATTTTCCAAATCTTTCTGATAACCATCTTCTGAGAGGTAACTCCTGGGTACCTAAAATGATTGCTGCAGCTTAATCCTATGTATCATTCTGTACAGTTTAAAGCTTTTAAAGAGAAACGACCAGCAGGAGGAGTGTGATTGATCAGAAAGCACCGTAAATCGTGAGGTTTCTGTACAGTCCTCTGGCCTCAACTGCTATGTTTCCATCTATGATGATAAATTAGCATTAGATGGAACCTAATGAGTTTACTAAACATTTGGGATTTGTGCTAATAAACTGGCTGGCTGTGAACTAGCAGAAAGAATGAGCAATCCCTGAGCACCCTCTTATCTCTGTAACATGACAGTTAAACCACGCTTCCAATCTGTGATCAATTCATCATCCTAGCACCATTGTACATTCTTCACAAAAAGATAATTACTGGTTCCCTGGATCAGAACACTCATATTTTCTTGGAATTGCAGGTCTTGATAGCAAGTACTGTCACCATTTTCCTTCCCCTTCCACTATGACTCTATTCATGATCATTATTTTCACCTAAACAAGCCTTTTTCCTTGACTTGACCAGTAAATTCCATTGCGACAGGTAAGAAACAGTAAAGACAAATTCTCTCTATGGAGAGCTTTTACATTCAATTGATGATGCTGACACACATTTTTTACTACACTAGTATAGAGTTCCACTGTGCAGCCTAGCTACCACCACATCTAACTGTGGATAATGTGTCATAACCCTCCAGCAGACTAGTCTGTGGGGATAATAAAGCAATGAACGTAGCCAACAGGTTTTTAATTTATAATGAACAATGGTATATTTTACATGGTCTTTTTGGACTTCAAGATGTAACAAATGACTATGTTCAACATAAACTAATTTAAGACGCAAAGTTCAAAGGCACACGTTTCCATAATGAGACTGTACATCTCAACATTTTTCACACACATCACTTGTACAATTATTATCAATTGGACAATTCTATTCTGGTTACAGGCTGACCTGAAACACATACGATTAATTACTATCACATCATAGCACAAAGTCGCTGCAAATTAGCTACTTCTGCTCTTAATGAACGAGAATAAAGTATGTTTTGAAATACCGTTTATTTCAGAGAAGAAACATGGAGCTTCTGGAACGGAAAAGTGGTAGAAGCAATTATAATGAATTCTCAGGCAAAATGAGTGGTAGCTTACTTTGATGCTCCATATGAAAGATGAAAAATTATCTTGAAAATGACAGTTGGTTAATATCGGAATTGCATACGATTCAACAGTTATTTCAGGTTAATTTTGAATACTTTAATGATAAAAGCCTTCAGATCTACAACAGTACTGTGTTTAACTTACAGAGCTCCTTTCTTTAGTATTTCATATGAACTTTATTTTAATGTAGATGTAGAATATCTAATTTAATAAATGATGTATATTGTTTTTTATTTAAAAAGCTTTTTGCTCAATTCATCCTACCATCCCCGGGGCCTTCTCTAGGCTAAGGACCACTGCACAGATAGTGAAGGTAACAGATGCATTCTGTCCACCACATAGGTCGGGCCTATGACCTCAAACAGCAGGACCCAGTAGCATGTCCAATCCCATCCACAGATTATTTCCTTACCCAATCTTTCCACTGTCACAATACAAATTACTATGTGTTCTGAAAATGGAAATGGATGTGAGAAGCACACATTGGCACCACTTCTAATAAGCAAATATTGAGGAAGAATTGACATAAGAGATCCCACTAAGGGACTACAGAATCCACACATATTGATCTGATTTACAAACTTCTAATTTGAAACAAATGCTATGGGTGTAAATCTGAAGAAAGGCTTGTATTACTCCTCATGTTGAATTGCATGTATCATCAGACCCACTGGATTTATTTAATACCTTTCTTCTCATATAATGCATTGGAAACAAATGTTACACTTAATATTGGAGCTAATTATTTTAGCACTATAAAAAGAAGTCACATTGGATTTTTCAACAAAGAGTGTGTGTGTCTGCTATTGGTGATTGTTACTAAATTGAAGGAAAGCTTGTCTTTTATTCCTCAAACCTGAAAAACAGTATGCAAGGATAATTTTGTTTCTCAACTGTTAAGAAATGTGCAACAAATGTTTGAAAAGTGCAAGTTTTATGGACAGCATCATAATAGTCGTGCATTTAAAAGGATGTTTAGTGGAAGTGTAAATCACAAAAAAAGGGAATTTGAAGCAGCGCTGCTGTTACAGTTTAAGGCTGTGATCTTCCATAGTCAGCTTACTATGTCCTAATACAGAAACCAACCTGTGAAAGACATTATTTTAAATTCCCACTGAATCCATTCTTAGGACTTTTCCATAATAGATCTATGTCACAAGTATGTAGTTTCCATTCATAAGCTACTAAGCTTATTGACTTCTACCTCGAAATTTGTCATTCACAAAGCCAGATAAAACAGACAAAACAAAATCTCTAACATGGACAAACAAACCCTGCATCAACCAACATTTGAGATCTCTGCAAAATAATATATCTGATAAAAACAGATGGTGTGTTTTCCTGTATTCTACTTATATGAGCAAAACGTAAATTTACAATGCTATTGTAATGTTATGACAATCACTTTTAGATTTGTTAAGAAATCACTTTCTCGGCATTAAAATGCTGGTGTCTGCATAGGATAATGGGACATTTGTCTTTTTCATAATAAATTCAAGAGGAAAAATTAAAATAACCATAAATTAATTTAAATCCAATGAGTAAATTGATTGCAAAACATTATAAAATGTGTAAACAGGGCACATTCCTCAGAACTATGTAGTTTGTTTTGCCTGAAGACAGAATCTTTCTTACTCTAAAGCTCATGACTTAATTAAGACATGTATAAATTTTACTGGATTTAATTGGAATTTCTAACTTTTAAATAAATAGTTTGCTGAAACTATATATCATTCTTTCATTTTTTAAAACTCTGTCCCTTTTATCCACCATTACTTACCCCATTCCAGATGGATAAAAATAACGGTTATAGTTCCATTCAAGAACAAACGGATAATGTAATTTGGATGAAAGTAAATAGCTACCCAGCTGAGGCATACGCACCACAGAAGGGCTACACAAACTTGTAGAGGAAATCCTAATCAAATTTGGGTTGGCAAAGTGCATTCCTTACAATCCACACAATACCAAAACCAATTCAATTTTACTGGTTGTTATTCACAAAGAATGGGCACCCGCGTCTGCCCATTGTGCATTAATAGCCCTACTCCAACTGTTAGGGCCTTTTGTCGCCTGCTTAAATTGAGCCTTCTGTGCGGTCACAAGTCCTGTGAGTGTGGTTAGGGTGAATGTGCAGAGCACCAGCAGTACATTCAATACTAAAAAGAGGGAGTGTTTGCCTTGTATACACAATCGAATAAAGTTTTTTTGCTGCACATATGTCACAGTCAGATGAACCAAGTCCGAGTCTAGAGATTTTCTTTTCAATAAGTTTTGTTAGCAGCTGATTAATTTCACTTTAAAACTTGTGCCACTTTTCAAGTTAACTTTTGTGAGGGCAAGATTAGATCTGTTAAATAAAAATGTCTGTGTAAGCACTGTTTTGGGATTTTACTCTGCATGCTGTAATTTTAGTTTGTCTTTATTCTTGAACCCTGAGACTTTTCAGTCAGTCCAGTTGTAGTAACTGACACCCCAGCCCCCACTGCTTTGTTTCTATCAAAATAACCTCTTTCAGCTACAGCAGGGAGAGCTGTCTCTGCAAATGAACTGCTCTTTCTCACCAGATGTGTAACCGTGTTTCGTCTTTCACTAGCGACAAGCTGGAGCCAGCTTCTTCCGTTAGCTGGGCCCATGCTACATGTCTTACAACAACACAAATGTAAGGCCCTTCCTTTGCACATATGTTCAACTCATTTCCCAAATGAAGTTACTATTTGAGAAACACAACATAGTCCCGAGCAAACCATCCAGCTGTTAAGCATTACTTTATATTCCATTATACATGAAAGATAACAGTTGATTTTAGTTTGTTTACATTTACAGTAATTTATCATCAAACCTCATTAAAACAAATTCTGTTATATTAAACTCAGTTATTTATTGAACTTTTTTTTTCTTTGACCTAGCTGAATTTGGCAATGACACTCAAAATTCCATAAGAAGATGCATTATAGTTTTGGTGATATCTGTGAATATTGTCGACAAAGTTGATTATATGTTAACTTGTGTAAAAGTAGCCTCAGATACAGAGAGCTTCACATGTAAATTTTAAAAAACATATATTTTTCTGAATTATAGTTTACTGACACAATTTGGGCAATACATATAAAGTTATTTTTTAAAGACAGTTTTATGTTAAAGTCCACATCCATTATTTGTTGACTGGTAGTTCCACAATTCCACTGAAACAAGTGCTTTTCATTTTCTCTTCAGTGTAATCTGTGGAAGCTCTGCCAAGTACAGGTTAAGCTCCCTGAGACTTCACTTCCTGTAGTCCTGTCTGTCAATCATCTTCTGGCTTCTGCAGTGGAAACCCCTTCACTAAAGCTAGGAATTTCCATCTGTAAGTCACAATATACACCCCTCCCCCTCTCCTGTATTCTTATAAGTGATTAAAGATTTGTGGAAGGAAATGAATATACTATTACATCATTTTTGGCTAAAAACCAAACATCTTGAATCACAGATTCAGACTTTCATAAACTTTGTTACTAATACTTCGTTCAAACAGCTCTATTTCCACTTCCATGGTTTATTTTCTTTTAAGGGTATAGAAAGAAATCTTGGTCATTTGCTGATAAAATCACTAATTTCTTTAACATGAAATAATAGTTTTCTGATTTTGGTAGAGTTTTCCATAAACTAATGCAAATTATCAAAGACATCCAAACAAAATTATAGGCAGCGGCAGTACCTCTCATTTTCACCTGATAAGACAACTACAGAAGCATGGAATGGCTTCTATCAGGTTACTTTGCTTTATATAATTTCTGACAGCTTGGCTTGTCTCCCCTTCCCTTCTTGCTATTCTCCCATTCTCTCCCACATATCCTCCTCTTGCTATCTAAATGTACATAAGCAGCCACCTTTTCCTCCAGTTTTACCATCTTGCTCCCTCCCCTTTGACAACCTTCCCTGTTACTCCTAGAAAACCCTCCCGTCCACACCCTCTCCCTCCCCACCCCAGCAGAATGCTGTCGCTGTTTCCTGACATTCCATCATTGTCTTTGGTCACTGAGATATATTTAGTTATGAAGACTGAACGAGCACAGCATTTCTCAATTTTATTTTGCTTTTTTTTCCCTCTACAGCACAAGATATGTGAGATGGTCATAAATAATGCAGAAATGTTCACACCTGTGTACTTGTATGGAGACTGCACTTGTAGTTTCTCCTGACCTGAAATGTATTTTCTACTGCCAAGCTCATTAATCAGAAATATACTGCAGCCTTGAAATCTGTGCAGAAACACCAGTGGAAGGTTCAAAACAACAGTTTATGCAGAGGACTTACTGTTTATTTGGTACATTACACCTGAGAAAGTGAAATCAAAGCACAACAAAAAGCTGAGAAAATATCTGCCCTAAGTTATAAAGTTGATATGCTAATGTACACAAGAAAATGAGGAGGAAAACTTAACACTAAACTGTGCTGCTCAAATTGCATTATGCAGATGTGATGACAACAAGCCATTCAAAGAAGGTTTCTATATAATCTCTAAACATACAGTGGAAACCACCAACAATCACAGCTTTGCATTAATTGTCCAAACACTGTAGCATACTAAGTGCTAGATAACAAAACAATGTTTAATCTAAAATTATTAAAATTTTAAAATCCTGCTCGTCAGTCCCAGGCTCAGCCAAAACATAAATGGCATTCAGGAAGACAATGAATTAAATTTTGTTTAATATCCTTTTCCAGAGAATCTAATTTACATTGCATTTTTAACAAAACCGTTGACCTTATAAATGCTGGCATTTGTACAGCTTCAACAGAGTAGGGTTTAATCATGCTTTTCCAAAGCCATAAGGGAAAATGTTTTAACTGATGGTTGGATATGAACTAGGAGCAAAAACACTGGGATTGGTCAAATGTTTATTCTCACTGCTTCCGAAAACAGCCTGACAAGAAGATGTAAAGATCTGGGGAATAACCCATCACTGTTCCTAGGGTCTAGTAATAATCATACATAATCGTTTGGAAATATAGCTAATAAGAAATATAATGAATGTTAAGCAAAATCGGCATTAGGCACAAATTACATGATATTAATAGTTGAACAGGTGCAGAAAGGCGCTTTAAATGAGGTAAATGAATAAAATGTCCCAGAGCACAACTGTGTGCACTGACAAAAAGTCAATCACATGAATTATTCAACAACTGAAGCTGCCAGCAAAGGTCAGCTTTCTTTGACCTTTGTGACAGGAAGTGAAAGGAAGCAATGTTGACTAAGAAAACTGAAATCAGTCTTCAACCACTATGCTACTATCTCTTAAAAACTAAAAAAAACCTTTAAATTATAGCCATAGATAAGTCGGAACTTTTGATTCTAGTCTATTTATAACATTCTCCTTAAAAAAATCATTATTTATAAAACTTTCTCAACAATTACATGTTAAACAGTACTAACAAATTCAGAATGATTTAAGTATCATGAATTTACATTGTTTCAGGAGCATTAAAAACATAATGTTTTTTACATAAATTCAAAGGTCAATGAAAATATTTTAGAAACCAGCAGGCTTGAAATTCAGTAACAGCTGTTAAACCTGACTAAACTTTTCACTAAACTAAAGCCATTCCAATCGCTCCAAGAGAGAGAAAATGGGATAAACAGATGTCTGGCTGCTGTACAGGAAAATAGGACACACTTGGAATGATAAGTCTCCTGAACTGTACAGAAATGCCAGCTCTACAGGGGATGCCAGTTACTACAAGTAAAGATGCCAACTTGCTATTTGACTGCACGGGTGCCACTGGGAACATTCTGTTGTGTGTGCTATCCGTAATGTATCGTGAACCCATTTAATGTATCCCAGCACAGCTACCAGAGCTCTCACTAGCGCGTTGCTGTGCTGTGTTGTGATTGTAATATAATCCTGCCTCCTCTTGTCTTCCTCAACAATCAGTCTTTTCAATTTTCAACAGTTGGACATTGCATCCATCTACATTGAACCCACACGGGGAAGGAAAAGGCAAGAGGATGTACCTTTCCAGGAATTTCCGCAGTTAGCAATAAAATACATTATGCTAGCACGGAAAAATTACTTTAGCTCAGATTATGGTTCTAATTTAAACATTTTTTGCAGCATCCTGTAATCATTTAAGACCATCAAAATGTATGGGTGAAACAGGATTTATCTCTTTAGATTCACAAGATACAGACAATGGAGGGTCAGAATAAAGAACATCTGCTTTTTGTTTTCCCTGAAAACATTATTTTACTATGAAAATTATATTCTGATCCTGTTCAGCAGAACAAAGCAAGTGTGTTCTTTCTCCACCCACATCACTACCTTCCCCATAATACCCCCAATGCCCCCTTCTCACCATCTGACACCACTATCCACCCTCCCATTGAATATATTTTGGTCAGAAGACTTTCCTTTAAATAGTTTATTTGAGGTAAGCTGCTTTTTCTTTCACCTAACGATGGACAATGGCTTTGATTTACGGAACAGTGCTTGGACTTGAGCTGGAACAAATGTGTGGTCATAGATCTCAATTCAAGATTGAATTATTGGTTCATATCCTGAGGACAAATATGCCTTATCTGTTCAGAACCTGCTAAATGTGTCCGAAGGCAAAAAGGAACTGGTAGAGCGTGCTCCCTGTGATTCCTTTTAGAACCAACTAGCCAAGTGATGAGATTGCTCATCGGGGGACTCTAAGGCATGCAACAAAATAGAGAAAAAAACTCTGCAAATACAGGTTCTCACTTAAACTTTGTTTTAACATGTGCAAAGACCTGGCACACCAGTATTGTCTCCGTGTGGATCTATATGACTTTACTTTCCCTGTCACATTTTTTCAATACTTGTCAAGACTATAAACTTTCTACCTTTCTTTCTGACTAGATTTGTATATTGCGGGATTATTATAGTGCTGGCTACAGTTGCACAATATATACCTAGTGCTTGGTATATGGTGTGATATTAAGCTCATTAGAATTCCAACATTTGTAGCTCTTTTGTATACTTCAAGTAAATTTAGAAACAAGCAGCAGATTTCTCATAAATAATTTAGCTTCTGGCATTTGCATCAGTTATTACTGTAAACCACACAACAGTTATTCTTAAAACTCATTAATATGTTTTGATACAGTGTTCTTAGCCAATAAAATATAATTGTTCTATAAAGAACCATAAGAAGATGTAAAAAAAGATTCAGTAACCATGCATATTTTTCTATTGAGTGTCTATAAATTTTGCAATTATTTGTTTTCAAATATTTTGAAATAAAATGTTCTAATTATGTTGCTGCAGAGATCCTAGAAATGCCTCCAAACCAAATTACATTATTATTATGATTTATTTATTGTATAAATTGAAATTCAATGTATTAGGATTGCTATTTTACCTTTCCCTGTAATAGACCTGTTTTTTCACATAAATCATATCACAAGTTATAATCCCATCGCTATTGATAACACAATAAATGTGTGATAGTAATGCATCTTTAAATGACATCATAATATCTGCTCAGTACATATGCTCAATAGCCATTGTAATGAAACATCATAATAACCCAAGTCATAAAATGCAAAATCACTTTTATAACTTTCAGTCAGACAAATACAATGGTGAATGCTGATTTTAGTGAAGAATATTAAGAAAAAATATGCAGTGCATTTACTTTCAATTTTCACTTAATAAACTAGAAGGTGTAACTTGTATTATAATTGCACTCTTTATTTAGAAATTCTACTTTGAGTCCATAAGGACAGAAACACTAAAGACAAATATAATTGTATTGATTTTTCAACACCAAGTTCCTCAAACTGTTGAACCTGCCTTCAATTGCCTGACACAATCCCAGAGTGATGGCAACAACTGGTCTGCCCTATTTGATTACTAATAAGAAAGATGTCCCCTCTGTCAGATAGCTAACATTCTCCACTAAGCAAACAGCTATTCCAGCTAATCAAACATTGGCATTGCTCTCTACTGGTGGTGCATATTTCGTCAGGCTTAACTTTGGGTCTTTTCCTGGTTTAATTTTCAGACATTGAAACCAAAGTTCATGATCAGGAGATACCTCAGTAATGAAAGCAGCGGAAACACTACTTTTGTTCAAATGCACAAAAACTAAGTTTGGAAGCAAGTTATCATACTTTTACTTTACATTAAGTTTTAGTATGTGTCAGCAACTATTTTATGCAAATTAAATACCAGAACGCTTTCAGCAATGCATATTTCTTTTAAACAAAAGCGGATGATACATAGCTAAATATTTAACCAATGACAACTAAAAGTTACATAAAATACTAAATTACTCAAAAACAGATTAGAAGACATATCTGCATTTAAAGCCAAAAGCTCTCTAGGCATAAAATACTCTTCACAGTGAGCATGGTGGCAGATGAAACTGCTTCCCTTGACAACTCACAAGCAATTACTGAATCCCCACAGAGTGAGCCACCAGGTTTCCAAGTCAACCCACCTGTGCATGATAACGCAAAAGGACAACAAATGGAACAATGCTGAATGAGCTGAATGCAAAACTGAGGGTAGTGAGCACCAAAGAATAAAAATACTTCCATACCTGTCAATAATGACGGGGTCTGAGGGAGTTTCATTTCTGTTGCCACAACTTTTTTTGTCACAACACCGGCTATAAAAAAGATAAATAGTCAAATGTACATTTATTTAAAATAAAGCAATACCTACTTCCTTCCTCCCCCTTCCCCTCCACCCCCGCCCCCCTCCTCAAGCCCTCCCACTGCTGTCAACCTCAACATTTTCATGGCCAGTGAACAAGCAATGGCATAATGGTAATGTTAAAAGATTGGAAAACAACATGTTGTGGTGTCTCTCTTTGCACTGATCTCGGAAAAGAAAGAGGCAGGAGGTTTGGGAATAAGTTTTCACAGCTTCTGCTTTTGTTTACCTCTAATTGTCAAGCTGTTATTTCTGGAGAAGATGCAAGATGCCACCTTCAACCAATATTTCTGTGGGGCATTTAATAATTGGAACTACAATTGACTGTGCCCCCTTTTGTGATTTAAAATAAACTCTTTGCTAAATATATATTTCAGAAATGTAATTGAAATTTGAATATGGCAAATATAATACATGATTATATCTTTAAAAATCATAGTTGTATAATGGTTACATGTCTAAATTGGCTAAATTAACACCATATGGTAGGCAAAGTATATAAAGCCTTTTAAATCTGACAGCTAAAGTGATTAAAGAAAGTCTACAGTCTTCCACTTACAGCTTAAATCACATCTGTGCTCTCTTCTATGTTAATTGCAATACATGCAGTGGTGGATAATAAAGAAATTTCACTTTATTGGTTGTAATTTATATTTATTACCTTGTGTGGGGAAAACTATGCTTTTGTATATTAGCACCGTTACAGTACGTTTTAAGTAAAATGACATTAAGCAGTAAGCATAATAGCTTGGAATAGTATGCCCCTTAGAGTATGATACCTGCTACTGTAGCCTGAAATCCTGGCTGCACTTCCTGATCAGCTCTGTTCTAACAAGCAACTATATTTCACATTCAATACATACAAAATCAATGATGCATTTTTATTTCCCTTGTAGGGTGAAACTCTTATGGTAGTCAGAAAAAACAGGTGGGAAATTGCTCTTCTGACACAAATCCTGGTGATGTGCATGCTATCTAACAACAGTATGAACAATGCCTCACTGCTCTAGAGAAAAGGTTAACTGACAGTATCAAAATCAATTCTCACATACATGAGCTCAATAAGTACAAAGAGTTTATTTTTTTTATCAATAACAGATTATGGTTTATCTGTGGCTCAATGCAGTGAAGAAAATGGCAGTAAAATGACTGAAAGATCTTTGACTCCTATAGCATCACTGACAGATGCATCAACTAACTACAATCTGATATAGTTGTTCTCTTATTTGAGTGAAGTAAAAGTTGTTGGGATAATATATTAATCAGGTGCAGTGACCGGCATCTTAGATTTAACTTTCCCAGTGCTTAAGAACAAGCAACAGTTCAAATTCTGATAAGGAAATGTTTTTATAGTTCCTAACACATAGCTTTCACTTGTTTTATTCTTGATATTTAGTATCTACTTTCATTTATAAAGATGGAGAATTGTTGCTTTCCTTAGTACTTAAAAAATGACATTTATAATTGTTGGTTTGCAAAGAAATCCTTATAATCTCCCGTATAAAATGTACAGCTGTGCGTCTGCACCGTTACCGCAAATAGTTTTGACTTCAGGCCTATGTGATCACTAGACTGTGTGTAACTTTTCACATTGGCAAAAGCCCACTCGCCATGTAAGGAGCTTACCTGCACATAATTTCGTGTGTAAGTAGGACTCTGCACATTTCGGGGTTTTTGTCTTGCCCTTCGTATACTATCGGCTAAAGCAATTATCAAAAGAAATAACGATCAGCCATGTAACAGTGAAAAGTTGCCTATGTTGCATCATCTATGGCTTAAACGCCGCTACTCCTGGTTATGCAGAAACATTGTCCATCTCAAAAAAAAAGTACATGGTTTTCGGAATGTTGTCAATGACACTGTTCCTGTAACTTATTTAAACAAACAAACTTCTTATTGTTAAGGACAGATGAATTGGAGAAGAGCCGTTACAGGAATCTTTGGCGCCCAGGCGTTCTGAACCCCACGGTCACATTAACACCAGGTAGAGCTTGCTCTTAAAGCAAGGCGAGGAATGACTGTCATTCCCAGGATTTAATTACATGTCACGTTCAATTCTGATGGTATATTTTATGAGTGGGGGGCAAGGATTCAGTTGGGTGTCACCTCGACTAAAAACGCTAATTGGTAATTCCCATCACATTTGCCTCGACTCAGTTCTTGGAGAAGCGCATGTTAATGGCATTAATTTGGTGGCAACAGAACAAGTCGTGGAACAACGCTGACCGTGGCGTCGTCGTTTCGTGTTTCCTCCCCATAAATATAAATAAAAACCTGCGAAGACTTTTTTGCGACTTAACTCGTGGAGCGAATCTGGTGTTTATTTTTCAATTACACACAATGATTTTTTTTCCCCTTCTAAAAAGACACTCTCGGTTGAGTAATTATTGAGCATTCGCTCTAACAGCAGCCAGATGGTTGGAGCTCTAGGTGTGTTCGCCTTCTCTTCGCTAGCCTTTCAGCGACTCGCCTCCAACGAGCAGTGCGCACAAACGCACCGAGCTTTTTTACAACTCAACTGAGCGCATCGGGTCCCAGCTCAAAGCTGTCTGCTCCCTTATTATTCAACTAACGAGATTCACTTTGCCGGCATTGTAACCGACGCTCAGGTCTGATGTATTCGCTACCCCCCCCCCCCCTCTTGTTTGTTGCCCCTGAAATAGAACACCATTAAACTTGGGGAGACCAGGGTGTCCCTCCTCAAAACATCTTTCCAGTGGTTTGCATGTTCCTCTTCTTCTGCAAAAAAAACCTGAATCAATAAAACCGAGTTGTTCTGCGCCTATGGCTGTTTGATCAGTTGCAGGGCTATTTCCCATCAATCAACTGAGGGGATTAGCGCTTTTGAGAAGCCCTATTTGCAATATTAAAATGGGAAGATGTGTGGCTAAACATCAGTTATCTTTCAAAATAACACAACGGTTCTTCATATCAAGCTACTCGCAAGCAATGTTATGTACACCCCTTTAAACTGGGCCGCGGCCATCCCGATAAACAAGTTGTTGGATACAATGGGAATAAATCCACATTGTCAACTTGCAGAGCTCTGTAGAACGTTAAGGGGATTTTCTGATCCATTGAAATAACTATTGCAAAGGGGAAACAACACTGGAGTTTGGTGCTGGCTGACAATCGCTTGTCAGATTTAATTCTTTAATTCCAAAAAAAAACAACCATTGCATCATCTTAGAGTTTTGGGAGTGTACACAAATAACAGGCAAAAAAAAAACCCTATTCTGGTTCTTTTCAAAAACAATCGACAAAACACTGCATGTCCTCAGCGACGATTTGTACATTTGTATCATGAGGAAGAAATCTGATTCCAGGAGCTGTCTGAATGGCACGTATCGAGCACATTATCAACCAAAGTCCCTTGACTAAAAAGTACAAAAATCAAGAGAAAATAACGGTTTGCTCCGAGTGGGAGGGAGACCCAGCCGCTCGGACAATTTCTTCAATTATGCTTTTTATTTGTTACATTCACCAATGACTTTGTGACAATTAAAATGGCAATGTAATGTTTTTTAAAAAAAGTATCGTGGAGCTGGTGAAATATTTGACGACTTTCGGAAAGGAGTGTAAACGTGCCCCCTCCGGTTGGCTAATTACTGTGCAGCACTTTTGATCAACCGCACTTATCACCTTTGAAGTTGCAGAAGACAGGCTAAATAATTTAATAAGCAACTGCCTGTAATTATGTTATTTACAAGGTATGACAGACATATGATAAAGAAATACAGCTGATCCCAGGGAGTGGACTGTTTCATGACCCCTGGCGCACCCTCTCAAACCTGCAGCTTCTGGGCAGGAACAAAAGTGGAGCTGAATTATGGAGTCTGGGCTGAGAGGTGAATTGGAACTAGAAAAGGACACGCTGACTTTTCACCTGAACGCATTCAACACCGCAGACAAATGGAGAAGCCAATTGCCTGACCAAAAGAAAATCCAATCACGTCTCACTTCACAAAGCGCGAACCTCTAACGCTAGGTGTTCTGAAACATACGCGTTTAGTCAAACTTGTCTTAACATATACACAAAAAAATATTTTAATTCAGGCGATTCATTTGGAGCACTTCAAGTTGCAAAAGTGTTGCTTTCCTAGCAACATGTAAAACTGTGCACAATATTGAGCCTTGGGATTAGTGATCAACGGTTGCAAACTTTCTAATGGGAGAAAAAATTAAAGTTTTTTTCTGTATGTGTGACCGTCTCACCTGTTTGGTCATTGAATCGATGAGCCTGACATAGAGATCCTGTTCTGTCCGCACCCCTAGAAATAAAGTAGTATCAAATTTAACGGTACTTAAAAGGGGAAACGTGGGTTATCAATGGAAGAATCTTATCAACATCCTGGGCATTCAAAAATATAAAGTCAAGTTTGGATACTATACCGGTTTGTAAAAGGATACTGTTAATTTAACAAAATATGGGAACTGATGTCCTTGTAATGAACGCAATAAAATAGGCGATAAAACATGAATAAAATATTCGTCAGAGAAATGAAAACTGTATCCCAAGAAATTCATGAAATTTTGACATTTATTGTAAATTTTATGTTTAGTTGGATTGTGTAATTTACAGTGCAGCGGAGCGTGGAGCGTTGGTCTTTAACCGAGCCAATGCTGTCCCACACTCGGTATATTTAACCGAGCCAATGCTGTCCCACACTCGGTATATTTAACCGGGCCAATGCTGTCCCACACTCGGTATATTTAAGTTTTCCAGAAGTATTCCACAATACTCAAAGGGGTATTGTTATACATGTCACAGGTACCCTTAACCACTTTGATTAGGGTATTCCAATTTGGAGTCCATGGTCAATTCTGGGGAAAGCAAGCCCACAGCACTGTTTTAATCTTTTTTTTGCCTTTGAAATGTTACTTGAAGGGTTTATTTCATAGCCTGTGTTCGCCTGCTTCAATGCAGTGCAATCGACTGCTCCACAGATTAGCGTGCAACAACACAGAATAGGGCATGAGATTCAACATTTTAAGATTAAGCGAGGATCCTACTTTAAAGGTATGGGAGCAGCATCATGCTCACTTCTAAAGCAAATTTGCCTGGATAGATCAGGAGAAGCGACGTTAAATTGTTGGTCCTTTTAGTTTATTTTTACACTCAAATGCTAACCAGGTAAGACTTCAAAGTTCCATAAACAATGATTAATATCTACACCACATGACACGCAATCAAACCCCATTAAAATACATAAAGGTAGAGCAACCGGTACAGCTCTCAATCAATTCAATTCAACTTACCATTGCTGTACAGTAGCTGAAGTTTGTAATGTATTCCATTGTTAGTTTTCTCGTTGTTCGGCTCCTAAAATCAACCATTATAAATGAGTAATTTTTATTGTTCATTGTATTCCATAGTTCATTTCTCATGTCACTTTAAATATTTTTGTTTATAATTAACTGCGTTCCATTTTGGCATCTGGAAGGCGAGTTCATGGCGTCTAATCAATAGCAAACATTTTGCTTTTCGTCTTTTGCAATAAAATAATATTTACACACAATGTCATAAATAGCCAGCTTTTTTTTCGCAGCGGTCGAGATCTGTTAGAACAAGCAGAACTACACGTGGTTTGGGCGCCTCTTGAGTACCGTTATGCTCGTTAGTTATTGTGCACTTAAAGAGAAAATAATTTCTACAGTGAGCAACTTACTTTCTCTTTCTCCACAAAGTCTACATAAGCTGTCCTCTCGATCTCGACGGGCTGCCCCTGTCTGTCGTAAAGGGCCAGGACGAAGTGGAAAAAATTGGATTTTCTGAGGTTTGAGGGCGGCTGCTTTTCAAAATGTGCCCGCGCCAGACCCACGCCGCTGCGGGAAAACAATAACAGTATATCGGTGAGAATTAAGCTGCACTGGAGACAGAGGGGAACTGATGAAAAACATGGGAGATGGGAATCACATTTGGGAGACTAGAGATTTCTTGATTTGTCGCTAGCAGTAATATGATGTAATGAAAGGGAAAGTGAAGGGGAGCACAGGGAGAGGGGGTAATTGATAGAGTATTGAGGGGATTTAGTGATTTTGGGTCGATGCGAGAAACATAAAAAAATCAGATGGAAGGTAGTATTGGATTATACGTACCTCTGGGCGGCCGTGTTAGCATCCACTACCCCAGCAGTGTGCATCCATGATCGGACCGGATTCATCCCACTTCCTAGCGGTTCCTCTTTCATGGTCGTCCCACCTCTTGGTATATTTTCCTGAATTCCAAACATTAAAACAATTTTTTGTCTGCACAACCAGCTCCTGGTCGGGGTTAGGATCTACGAGATGTCAGATTTTTTTTTCCCACGGCGAACGAAAGGGTGGGGGGTTGGGGGGGGTGGGGGGGTGAATAGATGAGAGATGACTTTGCTCGTTATGATCAGTAAGAGAAAAGCCGAGTTCAGACTTGCTTCCTCTTCAAGCTGTCCTGTATTGGCACGACATAAACAATTGCAGGAGTAGTTCAGCGCTAGTTGGATCGTGATCCGTTGTGGAGAAAAAGTGCAACTAGCGGGAAATTTGGTTTAACAGTAAAAAAAAATGTTGTTTGTTGTTGTTCTCTCAGTGTGGTGTCATCCTGCTACAGCATCAAAGGTATTCTGCTTAGGACACTGCTGAATCGACCACTTCTGACAAGGTTCTCCTGCTCCAAAAGACAAATAAACGAAAAATGATTACCATAGAGGTGTTCCTGGACACAGGAGAGGTTGATTAGGGCCTTTAGCGTCTCACAGAATGGATGGAAACATACAAACTCAGCCCTCTTTCCCCTAGGAATGGATCCTTTCCCGGGAGCCAAAACTCTAAACCCCCGGGACCAGCGCTGACAGATTCTGACGTTTAGGGGCGGAGATAGCGGCCATGTATGGAGCTCTGATTAACATACCCAATCGTATAGCTCCAAGGCCTGCGATTGACAGCTCCAACCTGCGCGCGTTGGTGAGCTGCCCTCCTTTTTCCTCACACTCTCTCTGTGTCTACGTACAGATACTTTCTTCTTGTTGTACTGAAATTGACAACCAATAAAATCAAATGCGGAGATTGCTATTAACATAATGAATCCTGTAGGAGGAAAAAATATATACAGCCCACGCGAGTTGTTTGTCTTCAAACAGAAATTAAAGGGACAAAGTTGTTACCTTAAACACAAACTGCAGGGGAGAAAGCTGCTCTGATCAATACGTGTGGCGTGAAACTTGCGGTTGAAGTTTGAGTTAAAAGTTATAACAGTGTGTGGGATGCGTTCACGGGCCTCAAATCCGGTTGAGAGCTCAGTCAGTGTAGAATAATAGCAGAAGAGGATTCAAAGTGTGGAATGGGACTACTTGGGAAAAAATGAATGACAATTCTTTTTTTCACGGAAGTGGGGATTGTGTTTAATATTTATTTAAATCGATGCCTCCTTGTGAAACAATATGCCTTCGTTACACAGCTTTGAGTTCAATGACTAAACTGCGTTCTTTCTTGTACCCATCAGGTCGTGTTATCAGTTAAGGTTAAAAGATCTGACAACGTCCACTGAATCAATATCCACATTATAAGGTACATTTATTACAAACAATATAATGTTGATGGGTTGCGCATCAACACAGCAAGCAGAAGAGTTGAAGTTAGATGCTTTGAACACATGCGATCACTAGGAATTCCTGAAGATCCACATGTATTTCTAACTAGATTATTGTTGACTAAAACTAGTCTTTCAGAGGTATTAGCTGGTGCCCAGAGGAGGGGACCCTAGGGACGGAGGCTGCCCTGTGCTTTTTTTTAACTGAAGGTAAGAGCCCAGGCTGGAGGGAGAGAATCAGGGATAGTCACTTACTCAATGATCAGCTCTTTCTCTTCGTTCGTATTAGCCCTTCCATTCTTTTTTTTTTGACAATTGGCACCGTACGTACGCTAATATTTTAATTAATCGGTGAAAATCGAAGTCCGAATTCTGTTATCAAGGGACACCATAACACTCGAATTTCAATACTCCGCTGAGGGTGAGAAAGAGATGTGTTAGAGCAATCTATTTTCTGGTGTTGGGGGGTTAATGACTATTGCGACAGATAAGTGAATTATCAAAGCTGTTGCTATTCCGATTTCAAAATCCATTACATTGCTGGCGTCTAATTAAATACGTAAGTATAATAAAATCATATTTTATGGCGATTGAAAGTAATAAGATTAGTCTTCAGAAGCAGTCATCACATATTAAGATGCCATATAGATCTACAGAAACCTAAAACTGTATTTTAAAATCAAAATGTGCAGGAAACATTATGCATAATAAATAAAAAAAATTCTGATTTGTCGCAGTGTTATATCGATAAGGAACATCTGTATTACTAACAAGTTTATGCATTTGAAGCAATATTAAATATAAGTTACAGATAAGTAAATCTCGATGCTATTTTTTAAAATGAAATATTTGAAGCCGGTGAACTGTTTAGGCGCATTTTAATTCTGAAAATCACTGGTTTAGGCGAAACTCCGTCATAGCAAATGTGTGTTAGTGTTTATCAAGTATAGCAAAGTAAACAAAATAGTTCACGTTAGCACTAAGTAGTTGACGGGAATACTTTTATTTAAATCGTTTATTTTTATATAAATTTAAGAGGGTTTTCACTTCAAATCTGTTAAACGTGTTTTGCTCCAAGTCACTTACAGTGTTCTTATAGCAGATTACACGCGCCGAGGCGATTTAAATCTGATTACCAAATTATAGGGTTTAGCCAAATCCTTTTAAAGCTGATACCGTTGACTGTAAAACATAACCTGAAAAGTTCCGCAAAACCGTCACAGAGGCTACATTCGTTCTGCAGCCAAAGAGTTTTAAAACGTATTTGACAACAAAATGCAGCTGCAGCACTTTTTTTTTAAGATATTAGGCGAAAATTAATGCAAATCTGTGTTCAGAAGCCATCTGGCCAGAATAGGGGAATCAGCTGTTCCTCACAACAGGGTTTGGGCTGAATATATTTCGCTCATTTTCTATTCTCATCTGGTCTGGGCTACGACTGCTCCAGACGATAGCGTGGAAAATACAGCCTTTATCATCTAGCCCCAAATTTACCATTTTGACAAACTGTTTGCAACAACCCGAATTTAATGGCGGTAAAATGTGACAACTCCGTACTGACACAACAATTTACTGCTGCCATATCTTGTAGGGGAAGGGTTGCATAAAGGCGACTCAAACTTCATCACTTCAATGTGAACTGACTGAGCGTTCAAACAAATGAGTTCCCCGTGTTTTCAGAGGCGTTTTCCATTTTCCCGGGCACCCTTTGTGCGGAGGGGACAGAATTTTAATAGCAGTCCCTGAACCCCAAAAACAAGCTCTCCTTTTTTTTTGCTGACAGCTCCCTCCTGAATGAATGAAGCGAGGTGGTCGAACGAAACAAGTCGGCTCAGAGAGAAAAAAAAAGTGAACCCTTGCAGTATTTCAATAATTCACTCCAATGGTTGCGGGGAAAGGGGAGGGGAAGGTGGCAGATCAGTACAAGGAGGCAAGACAGATTTATGCGCTGTTTGTTGTCAAATATTGTTTGAATTATCTGGTTAAAATCATACTGGGAAGTCGTGGCAGTTGTACTCTGTAATACTGGGAATGATCTGGATGTATTCCCCCCAACCCCCCCCCCCCCCCCCCCCCCACTTTTGGACCAGTGTGCTCTCACCGTTGTTGGACAAAGGCAGTGAGCCACAGAAGCTTGCGGGATTGAATCCGATTTGCATGGTCCAGTCACAGACCTCCCGAAGTAACGATCCTCCTTATTATGTGAAGTGTTCCTTTTGTAAATTTACGGTGAGGGTTGAATGATACACAGAATTTGCATATAAATAGCGACATCAAGCGATTCGCGTGCCACACACCAGTGGTCTCCCAGATGTCAATCCAAAGTCAGTCAGACGGCCCTGGCCCAGCCCCGGGTCCCCAGCGCCAGCTGTCCCTGTGCTCGCCATCACACTGCAGCGCACACTAGAATCACAATCGCCACCGCTTACCACCAAATCTCCAGTTTTGCCATTTGTTTTACCTTAACCCTCCAATCCCGTTTTAACACACGCTGCTGTTGTCTGGTCACTTGGCTGCCTTTGTTCAGTTTACCTAAAGTCTAGTGGTTTTGGATGACCCTCGGAACAATATCAAAAACAAAATCGATGCCTTCTGAATAACCACAAACTGAGTTAATTGCTGGTGTTTACTCGTCCCACTTAAGAGAAACAATGTACCTTTCTGACTTCGAGGAGAGAGAGAGAGAGCGCTTAAACTATACAACTGCTTCGCGCGCTCATGACAATTTAGCGCATAAATCAAAGCAGTTTCAATATTACAGCAACAAATTGACCGACGCATCTAAAACTTGCAGTGAGAGATTACACAAAGGGCTCGGATCTAAACTCGCCTGGTACACTGTGAGGTGATAACGAGAAGGGAAGCGTGGCAAACTCCACTCATTTCTGCACCATGCACTGCGTATCACACTAATCGTCTATTGAGTTTCGAAATCTGGTCATGCAATTTTAATTGACCGCAATTTATTTTCTAACTTAGCAAAATAAACAAATAACTAACCCATGATTATTTTTTTTTTAAAAATTGGGACAAGTGGAACCCGTTCTAACAATTCACTTATATTAAAGGCCACATGACAAATGGTCAATTAAAAATGCTTTCCATTTTTTAGTTTGTTTGCAAAATTGATGTTTCGACAGAACTTTTTTGAAAATTACTCAGTTCATAAATGTGCCTCGATAACACAGCGACGGAGCGTGTGGGATTTCTTTGATTTTGATCATTCAAAATACTGGTTAGCTGCTACGCTGAGCATGTTTTGTGTGTATTTTTTGTTCAGGAAAATCCACTTCAACGCCTTGCAGAGATTTAGCGGAAAGCATTAATCCCTGCATCCACAGTACAACCTGTAAGGTGCATATTTGGCAAATAGCGCCGCCTCGGGAGGCCCAGAGACTCGGCTTCGGGATCAAACTGAACTCCTTCAACAGCTCACCAACATCGAGACTGCGGAAAGAAGCCCGCTGATCCGCAACAAAATTCCTTGACTAACTTTGTCCCAATTTCAACCACCATCCACCCCAACCAAGAAATCTATACACGGACTAACTGCATCGCATTCACATTCGCAAATGTTTCCCTTACGTTACCTGCCGGGTGAATAGGGCTTCTCATCTCCTCAGCGCGCACTCATCAATTAATATCCAGACCGTCAACTTACTGTTGGCAGATTGACACGAATTAACTGCATGTCTCAAAGTTTCTTTGCACATGATGTCGCTTCCATCGTGTTCACATTGCTGAGGCGGCGGGATCAATACGCGCACCGCAATGGTCTGGGAACGCGTGGAATCAGGACTTGTTTACAATCTGCAACTTTACCCCTCACTTTCCCATTGCCAGGTTAAACACTTTCTAGAAACTAGATGTTGACATAGCGCAGGATAGATCGCAAGGCGTTATGGCGCTGAAGTTTTGAAGACACGCAGTGCTCACAGCAGCTTTAGTCTGACAGGAAAACTACAAAGATCCCCCAATGTACCCGGGCACTGTCTCAGGGCTAAGGGAGCTGCTCTGACACCGCTCTCTGATCTGGTACCTTCTACAAAACAAAAACACAAGGTTCAAACAATCTCCAATACTGTTTTACGCGCGTCTAAATATAAAGGACATTCGGAAAATATTTCCGTGAGTCGAACGCTTAAGGTGCATGCATTTCATAACCAATCCGCTACTGTCACTTTCCTGGGGACCTGAACCTTATTCATGAACAGGATGGTTTGAGGGAAACCTACTTTGCAAAAATTAAACAACCGCGAGCTCCGGGAATATGTCATTCCCGGAGTCCCAACTTTTTTGTGTGTGTCTCCTTTCCCAGCTTCAGGAAGTTTCACTGCATTGCGCGAATCCTCAAACTCCCCGATCCCAAGAAAAAAAACAGAGGTGGAAATTGTCCGGACAAGGATCGATCGCATTCTTTAAAGTATTGTAACAGGGTTTAATGAAAAAGCACTTCGTTTTAATTAATTCTGATACCTTTTTGTAAGCGGTGGGACATTGATGTCATATTTAATATGTTGAATCCAGATGTCGTACCTAGGGTGGAACACTCACTGACGGTGTGGGGCTGACTGCAACCCAGAGAGAAAATGTGCAAAAAGTGCTGAGAGTTGCCTGTTGTACTCCAACTGCAAAACACGGATTTAAATCCGATTTCTTCTAAACTCACCAAATATACATATATATATTTGCAAATTTGAATCATTGAAAATTCTAATATAGCAAACAATTAACAGAATTGACTTGCATATATAATTTTTTTCAAAATAAAATCAGTGTTACCGTTTACGTTTCCACGTGATATACTTTCAAAAAGCACTCATATAAATATTCGAAAATAATGTCATATCTAAAACGATCATCTTAACAGACTGTCCACCCTCATCGCGTGCCTCCCACTATAGATGCAGCAGCACAGTGCACAGGAGGAACTATTTCCATTAAAATTTGGTATATTTTCATACTAATAGAACTATTGATTGGAAAGCTGTTGCCAATTTACTTTTAGTAATGCCACGGTGCAATTTGCATTTATTCAACAGATCGTAATGAAGAAAGAAAGCTGGGCGGTTGTGGCTGCCGAAAGCGTAGCTGGGGGGCAATGGAAGAACATAGATTGCTTCCAGTCAATTAATATGCAGTTTGTCCTAATAAAACAAGGAGTGCAAAATAAAAGGAGGCACTTCGAGCTTCCACGTTATTAAGCTTAGTCAACGAGATTTCCAAATTTGTTCTCAGATACTTATGCTGGTCCAACTGAGACAAATTTGCGAAATTACCCCGAGATATCCCCGCACACTCGAATCTGCCAAAAAAAAGGTAGTGCCCTTGAACTCTATATAAATTATTCAGCAGCTTAATTTACGTATAAGGACATGAGAATAAAGTTTAATACTATATCAGGTTCTGGGACATGTGTGTATGCAGGAGATGACAGCTATAAATCAGAACAAAACTTTGATTCAAATACATTTGCTAACAAAATTAATTTGAAGAGGTATCTGCTGTGGGAAATTATATGATAGAAACATGAATTGTAAATATATTTAATATGGGTTTTAACAGTTTTCTTGTGTTTTTGACAGGCACACATTTTCTTTTATTTAGAACTAGTGTTCTAACACAGATGGTATCAATGGATAATGAGATGTGCTAACTTCTTTGCAATCAAAGATTGTTACGAACGTTTTTGGACAGTGATCAAATAAATTGTAACCTTCGTCTTACGGTGATAGTGCGCCACCTAAAGGCATCTTGGCGTATCACCAGGATAACAACTTAAAAAGCTTTAAACTTAAACAATACCTTTTCATTCTGAAAACGTCATACAAATTTCACACTTCGTTAATTTTCTAAAGGAGCGATTTTTTGGCAAAAATATAATGTTACTCAATAATTCCTTTGCAAGCAGCAGTATTGTTTCACGGTTAGATACATTAAAAACAAAAAAAAAACGCACTCACAAATAAAACTATACTCCAAAATTTCAAAGAACAACGTAACCAAATAGCTTTACAAGTGACCATTTCCTGATTATTGATTAACAGGTCAGAACACTGTCGAATTAATAACTTAACCTTCGAAATGATTTCCAGATTAACATACCTGAGTTTTCAGATTGGTGATGTTCGATTTTTTCGGCTTTTTTTAAAAAAAATAAAAACATTTATCATCAATCTGAGTCTACTGCACATTATGCGCGCTACCAAGGAAATTACCACCTTGAATAAATCAACAATATTCCTGACACATCGATCAATTTCTTGCTGTTTTCTTTTACGGTTGATTCATGACTATTCTAATAACAGTTCAAGTATTCCACCTTGTTATTTTCATACCTATAAGAACGAGACTAGTTTCAGTCTGAAAACCGAGCGACCGCATACCTTCATTTACTGAAGACACGTCTATTTCGATGGGGGAAACATACAAATAAAATCGATTTGTTGTGAACTTTTAATGGTATTTTCTTTTTGCCGTGTACCCCACGATAAAAATAACAAAGGGATACAAAGGCACGCAAAGGATTTTTGGAGTCGAGTTTGATCTGTATGGCGTGAATAAAAGCAACCCGAATAATGATGCGACTAAATGTTATTAAATGAAGCGCAAATTACATGGAAGTTTCGAAGAAGTTGAAAACGCTCCTTGCTTTTAATTTTAATATTATGGAATTATATATAACGCACACAAATTTTAGAACGAGAAACATATAAACCCAAATGTTTACTTCAGAGAGAATTTTCAGAACATTGTACATAGATGAAGAGAGAAAGATTGCATGGCGTGTTGGTAGAATATTTGCGAACTATCTGTGAGTTGTAACAAATAATAGCAAAAGGGACATTAAAATACAGAACCAAAAGAGCGTGTCTGCCTATAACCTATAAGTGAGACTGTTATGGCATGTCAAGGCAGTGTGAAATCTAGAACATCACTTACCTTTCTTTCATGGACAATTAGACACTAGACAGAATGTCCTCTAAAGTCAAAGTCGGAACTATTTACCCGTCATGTTGTGTTTATTTATGTGCTGTGAATCCTGGGCTACTTTGGTTAGTTACAGGGGGCGAATGTTGTCAATTTCTGTCTCCAACTCAAATTGGGGTCGCGTGGCCAGTGCGAAACTCGCTCCGACGCAAGCGCGGTCTCTGCTGCCCGGGGAGGCGGGACATGTGGGGCATGATCGGTGCGACATGCCTTTGTCTATGAAAAAAATGTTCAGAGGAAGGTCGAGCAACTCTCAGCTTCAAACCCGAGATGAGTGGGTTTCTATACTCTTAAGTCACAGGTATTTTCAGCCCCATCCCTCAAGCCAGTACTAAAGAAGGGGAGAGAATTAAGGAATGGAGTCAGTATCCCCTAATATATAAAAAATATTATGTCAACTTCTCAAGTGTTGAAGGTTAAGCATTTAAAGTGTGTAAGTGTCAGAATCTGAGAGAATGTTGATTGAAACTGTGCTCCACTTCCTGGAGTAACTGTCTTTTGCCAACACTGTTGAATTCCCCTGCTAGGTGAACTATTGGAAAGCGGGTCACGGTGTGAAAGGGCACGTACCAGGTGACCCTGGAGTTCAGTTCAAATGTGGCAGCCATTCCCACAAGGGAGAGGAACAACCGGCTTCACAAAACTTCACCAACACTCACATATGTCTGTCATTCAGGAAAACACGTCGAGGCACGGAGCAAAGATTGCAACACAGCTAAAGAGATGCAACAGATGATACTCAGACATACGCTTAACAAGTATCCACACAAAATTTGTATCTACTTTTCTTCATCTTTGACACACCGATTCTAATAATAACATTGAGTTAATTAAACCTATTATCAGAGCACTACCATATCTATTCACTCATTTCATAATTAAAATTGTTGGACCTTTTGAGTAATCCAAATGTCCAAGGTCAGCTTTTCCTTATTTTTATTAACTTTTGCCATAGTACAAATGACAGTATTGCAAAAAAAGTAAAGATTGCAATTTTAGTGTTGTTTATTTGTAAATTGTATTTTCAAAAACCAGATCTATAGATTGAACAGAAACCAAGCAATCTTTTAAAGAAAATAAACCTATGTTCAGTATGTGTAAAATGTTTTGAGAAAAATGAGAATTAAAAACAATAGTTAACAATTCAACACCAACACTAAGAGACCATGGATTTTTCACAATATAATTACAAGTAAAAGGTAGCCTTTTGAGTGAGTTACCAGACTGCCAACTAATCAAGGTGTTCAGATGATGTTATAAACCATTAAGGGGAAAGTTCAAGTAGATCATAAACATAATCTGAACTTTGAGACACAGCAATATTCTTTAACTCGCAATTTGGTACATGTTATGTTTCTAGATCATTATGCCACTCATGACTAATTAGAAAGCTGATTTTATGATGTCAGAAGACATTCAACAGTCTGAGAGGCCTGGGACATTCATTCTCCACCAGTGTATGTTCGTTTCCATGGGAACATAGACCCTGCATTCTGTGATGGAATTCAGCACACAAGAACATTTTAAACAAGCACTATTTGCTTTCTACTGAAGTCACACAATGCCACTATTTCATTCTTAATGAGAAATATTGCATATGATATTTTTTCATTTTCTGTTTCATATTTTTCTCTCTTTAAATGATTTCTGCAAAAGAAGTACTACATTTTGGCACAATAAGGTATTCAGAAACTTTTTTAGAATTTTTTTGGATATATTGCTGTAAATCTGCTTGATTAAGATGTCAAAGTTCCAAAATATTGACTTAATATAGAAACATATAACTGACCTAATGATTTATTTTCTTAAATTGAACATATTTATAACAACGGAGATAATGCAGGTAACAACGGAGATAATGCAGGTTAAATACTTCTAATGTTATTTGTAGATTTTCAGGGTACTTCTGCCTCATCTTAGGCAGATCAGTGTTTCCATGGACTGGTGTGTGATGTTTACAGATTGATGTTATGATTCATACGCCACTATTGTAGCTTTATCAGAAGAAAGGTTTTTTTATTACAGAGAAATGTGAAACATTGTGAATGTTATGAAACTTTTGAAAATAATTATTGCAAAGAAATATGATTGACTAAAGTGAACATTAGTACATGGTAGCAAATAGTAATAATGAATTCATGTTCCAACATGTAAGTTCTATTAAATCAAAGCTTTCTAAACCAGATTTTTGAAACACTATGTTGGGATATTCAGTATACTTAAATAATGTTTTTGAAGTTGCTAATATAGTTTGAAAAATTCTAAAATGTGTATTTTAAGAAAGATTAAAAAGCAATTGAAATCTCTAAAAGCAATCTAAATATCTGAAAGAGCAATGTAGCCTTATGGATATTTTACTGAGACTAATTCTCTGTACTGTCCATTAAATTTCCTATTTTTTTAGTCATATTTTGCTTTGTTAGATCTATAAATTAATTCAGCCTTTTCCATCGACTATGAAGACTGTGTAACAGTTATTTCTTAACTAATTTTTCTATAACAAAAGTACAAATGGATGTGCATCTCTGAAGACTGTAGTTAATTTTAATGTTAAAAATATTTATTGTCATACAGCATTTTATAATTTAATGAATAAAGTAAATTAATTTTATAATATTGATTTTAGTCCAGTAATAAAGCATCCCTTGGAAGATTGCAATAATGGTTTTAGTCAAAATATTTAATATAATGGTGCATTTGTATATGAAAGCTAAGTATGTTAATAAATTTGTATCTAGTGTTTATAAGCTATTTGTTGTGTTTGGTTACCCTAATAGGAATCTTGGAAATTTGTAAACGTAAATCAGTTATACCAACAACAATCATTTTATTAGTATTCACAGAAAGTACAATGTTACTGCTAATAAATAATTTCTGTCTTAAACTTAAATGAAAAATTCTAAATTATATAGTATTCACTGGTATAATGAATTCTGGGATGGTGGCACAATGGTAATGTCACTGGACTACTAATCCAGAACCCCAGGCTAATGCTGTGGGCAGTGAATCAAATACCACCATCGTAAGTGATGAAATTTGACTGTCAAGAAAAATTAATCTGGAATGAAAAGCTTAGTTGAATGGTGTCCATTGGTGATTGCCACACAGGAGAGATCCATTCGGTTCACTAATGTCCTTCAAGGAAGAAAATTTGCCATCATTACCTAGTCTGGCCTACATGTGACTCCAAACCCACAACAGTATAGTTGAGTCAAAACTTTCAGCAAATGGGATGAATGACTACAACCCATGAATTATTAAAAAAAAGAACATGGCCTGGATTTTCTGATTGTCCAACAGCCACTATTCCAGTGAGGATGGGAATTGCACACCTTGCAGAATGCCTGTTGTAGAAGACTCCAAAAAAATTACCCAGGAAACTGAACATTCCACTGGGCAATTCCTCTGCACTCGGCGCCTTCTGAAAGTTTCCATTTACATCAAAGAATTTTGAAGATTCTTATGAATTTAAGTAAAATAGTTACCGACGAAAAATTGGATTATTAAATGCATAGAATAACTCCTGAGTAACTATTCAACTGACCTCACATGCTCCCAACCACATCTCCACCAGACTACTTAGACACACAGATGCTGTCTCGGAACCTCCTTTTACACTCCATACTCTATCCCCTTTCCCTGATTATTGGACAAGCTTCCCCACTTGCCCCACTGCTCGACCTGACCACTTCCTTTCACCCCCACTGCCTGTCCAACAGTCCCAGTATCAGTCCCTACTAGGCCAATTTTTCCCAACCAACCTAATCCACTATAGCACTGTCTCACATACCTGTCTCCCTACTCACCTTGCACCCTAGCATCACATGCCCATCAGACTCTGCATCTTACACATATGGTACCCTACCCCTATGCAGCCAAAGCTCTTTCCAGTTATTAGCTAGATACATGGCACCACATCCACCTAGAATCATACTTACTTGGCACCCTACCCCGTACTCAACTGGCATCTGCCATTTTACCCTTTATGCACCCAACATTCTAACATTATACTTATCTTATGTGCGTTCTGTTTCTCAGTCTCTGTCAAAGTAACTGCCTGGTCCTTTCAATTTCAGAATATGGCAGCTGAATGCTGTAAAAAGTGGCTATGATTTGACTCAGCCAGATAGTTCTGCATTCTGAAGAAGCAGAAGCTCCACATTTCTGAAGGAACCCTTAGTGGAATCTCCTCACAAATATGTGGAGCTCTATCCTTTTGCAAAAAGGAAGGGGCAGAGTGGCAGTCCGTGTAACTCACAGTGATTTCCAGTTTGGCAATTGGTGCTACTTCCAGGTGAGAGTAAGACAATTTGGCTGCATGCCTGCCTTCACGTTAACTTTGTGGCAATGTTTCATGATTAATCAGGGACCAATAGCTGATGAGGACAATTCATAGTTGCAAAGAACATTGCTGGATCAAGAAAAGAAATATACATATGATTATTTACATCCATGCGTAGAGCTCCTCTTCCCAACTGGTAAGTTCTCAATGTTTTAAGAGCAAAGTTAGCAGCATACACCTATTAAAATTGGATCAATGAACCATTGTTTGAATCTTTTGTGACGCTCATTGCAGTTAAACCTAACCTGGCATCAAGTTTCACCGTCTGTTTTTGTTTCTTTTCCACTGTCTCTACAACTGGTCTTTTAGAAAAAAATGTTTTCCCCTTTCTTTATTGATCTATTATACCACATATATTTTCAAGTCACAGGTTGTTTAACACATTGACTCCCTTTCTGTGACCTGGATATCTTCCACTTTGCCCTCTATCTTCTCCAACTAAAATATGTGCTTTTTCAAGAAATTTGTTTGTTGCTTGAAACCAATGTGAAATGTGCTTTGTAACTGGACCAAAGCCTAAATACATTATTCTGAGGATTGCTTGGAATTGCACAATAAGATTCTTTGCATAAACCTGAAGAGGAACCTTGGAAATATGTTTGCCTTTGATGCACTAAGTTTCGGGGCAAAGGTGTGATGTTAGAGAAGCTAACAACTTATATTATTGTTGTGAACTCAAGAGTAATAACTGTATACCTGGGAAACCTAAGTAGGTATGAGCAGCACACCCTGCAACTAATTGGTTACCGATTTTGTGAAACAGTTGTTAGGATCTTTATGAATGTTTTCAAGTGGATTAACTGTTGTGCAGGTTGCACCCTGGACATTTGAAATTCAATGACTTCTAGTTTGGTAACCGGTGCAACTTCCAGGCAAGATTGGACAGAAATTGTACTCCCAAACTAATTTTACAGCACTTCCCAAAAACAAAAATCAAATATGTTCAATTTCTCGCCTTTATCTCTTGGTCTTCAATCCAAGGAGAGTTACATCCAAAACAAAAAATGGCCATTCTTTTAAGTTTTGCAAATGTTGTCTGATCTATTGTGTATTTCCAACATTTTTGGAGATTAATTTCAGATTTCTGATATTTACAGTTTTTCCTTTTTATTATTCCCTGGCTGGCATGTTTCTCGCTACAAAATGGAAACAGCTTTGCATAACCATCAAATAAAACACAATGTTAATTTTAATATTAAACAGGAACATATGTTTCACCCATTGCATTACTGACATTATTCTTTAAAAAACGAAATTGGTGAATTAATTTCAGATGTTTCGGGAATGACATTACTTCACAATATTAAAATTCACTGTAGTTTGATGAGACTTGGATTAACATACTAACAATAGGCAAATCTATGTTGGTCAGCAAAGCAATTTATCAAGGATACATTAAAACCACTTTGCCTTAATATTGTTAAGAGTGCTCGACATTTGTAGCAGCGCACAACCTACCTCTTTTAGGATTATTTCCAAGACAATGGAAAACTGAATTATTGAATTATATTACTTTTTTTTCAATTTATTTAATACAAATAACTTTTAAATTCAAACACTATCTTAACTTGGAACTGTACTGCTGTTCCTTCACTATCAATGAGCAAAGTACTGGAACTTCTTCACCACCATTTCTTCAAGGACAAGTAATGATGAGCAATGAACCCTCATCCCATGAACAGATGAAAAAAAATTAAGTTAAAGAAAGTTCCTATTTCTAAAGTGTAATTTTATAATATTAACGTCCTGAATATCGCCAGCTTTTATGCCAACTACCTATCAGTCTTATAGTATAACAGTTTTGAAAATCTGCAAAGATACATATGTCTTTCATTGCCATATTTCAAACATTATCCATTCCCCAAAGTTTCCTCTATTAAATGAATGAAAACATTGTAAAGAGTATTCAATAATACACTAAGGATATAATTCCTTATAAGACACAGTGATTCATATGCCAATAAACAAATTTTATATTATTAATTTATAATATTTATATTTATTTTGTCACCAAAGTAGCAGTGACTAAGACATTTTCTTCAGCAAACTATCATATTCAGTGTGTGACTTAGACTTTTCTTGCAAAGTTATCTACTGTCTTAATTAAAGTGGGTTAAATTTACATATGTGTTGCTTCTCACATCTGATAGAAATCACACATTTGAATCAGATCTTAAGTAATAATTTCTAGCAGCTAGTTGGAAAAGCAGAGGTTATTAATCAAGATCTTTTATTTCTCTGAACAGAATAAGCAAAAAATTCCAGTATTTGGAGGGGAGTGACTTTTCAGTTAGCAGATTTTAGGTCAGAAAGGGGACCATTACATCGTATGCGCAAAGCTGTTGGGCAAATGACCAAGTGAATTGTCTTATTCCCATAGCTGTTACATGAATGGGTTCTCCCTTTTATTTCCTTGCTGCTAGGACTCCTGAGAAATACTGCTTACCTAGCAACTAAATAAATAGCACAATTTTTGTCAAGTATTCGAAACATTGTAATGAATATTAAGTTTTGCTGGGTGGGGAGAGTTTTCTACTTTAGTATTAATAATTTAAGTGAAGAGAAATATTGAAATATCAACTGAACTAAATGCACTGCTTAGCAAGAATTAGAACAAACTGCAATATCTCTGGCATTTCCACTCTATTCCAATTCTCAACGATAAAGGACTAAAAATATGTGGTTTGTCTAGATTAGGTAATTGGGTAAAATTAACTTCACATGGCTCCCTGATGGATGGATAAATTGTTTCCAAAAGTTTAATTGTAACTAGTTTTTAATTGGCAAATAACCTACAGATTATTGTAATTGATAAAATGAAGCAAAATCACATGTAAAAGTAAAAGCATGTCACTTAAATTCTGGGAGACTGCCATCTACTGGAATTTAGTTTGAAACTGTTAAAATTTCTATTACTGAAAGGTAAAATGACACCTAGGCACCAAGTCTCAAAATCTGCAGCACAATGCACTTGGCACAATATTTGTCCAAGTCAACCATTGTGACAGACAACATCTACCTTTTGTGCAATAACTCCTGAGATTCAAATCCTCAGCTTGGGAACTATTAAGCTCAGAGCAACAGAAAACTCAACTTTATTGTGCAAAGTAATTCAATGGAAATGATTTCATTGTGTAAGGTCACATATAAAGATGTTTATTAACAAGTGAAAATAAAATCAGGCCTGGTGAGTCCTGCTTCTGTGGATCCTCACAGTCAGCAAAGTCAGAAAAATCATTTTAATGCAGTTTTCTTTTCATTATAGGTTCCCATTTTTGATGACAAGTCTTTTTCTGGGTTTTGTTTATAAATGTTTTTTGCATCCATTTTTATCTCGACCGTCATCCCTCTCCCTGCTTGTGAGCACTATTTTTTGCAGCAAGCCCATTACCTTATTTGTACGGCTTTTCTTGAGTGAGCTTGGAATATGGGTCTAATTATTTTTAGCCGTTTTTGGCTCAATTCCACAGTAATTCCAGAGGGAGTGAGCCACAAAAATCGCAAATTAAGTGATAATCTGGATACATCAGATGCTGGCCTATCATCAGGAGTCCAATAGGGCTTTCAAGATTTGGGGACATCCAACAAGAAGAACTCCCATATCTACCACACCTGAATGCACTGTTGCTGACCTGAGGGGAGTTCATTTACTGAATGGCAGTATTAGGACTCAGGATGGGTGCGGGCTAGAGTTCCAACATTAACCCCAAAGTTTTAAAGTACACAAGGTAAATTGGCCCCCTCCCAGTATCAGACACAGGATATTACTTTATTCTTTATCTTTCCCCTTATTTCCCCAAACCTATTCTAAAGCATATTGCTTCCAGATCTAAGTAGTACCCAAGATGTGACCCTGCTAGCATCAGCAGCTGTGAGCAATGTTCCAGTACAGCTGAGTGTCTTCTCCTGTGTGTTTACACATATACTGCAGCAAAGGCTCTGCAAATTACTGTTTGTACCTGGCCACAAAACAATTTAAAGTGCCTGCTAATGAAAGCTGAAATGAATTACTCACAACTCCAATAAAACAAAATTGAGATTCATTGATTACTAGTGCCATGTTCATATATCTTCATGATAAAACAAACTAAGTCAGCAGTACTCATAAAATGAAGAGTCAAAAGGGAGGAGTGTAGCATTGAAGTGTTCATTTAGTGTTTTGATTTCATGTGTCGAACATTGATTGCTCATAGTCTATGATTGTTTACGCCTAGTTCTGTTTCCCACCACTAGTATAGCAAGGTGATATCTAACACATTTTCTTACTCATGAACATGTGTTTCAATACCACAGAGCTTCCCTATGGACTAAGTTCCATAGCTAATGCATTCCGGAAGATTGTTTCATCAGTCTTGTTGGACTTTGAGAGGACAGTCAGCTTACTTGATGACTCAGTTGTCCATGGAAGGGACAAACAGTACATGATCAACATTTTCGAGTGTTCACTGAAATTGCACAGCACAGTTTGATGCTCATTTGGAAAATTGTCCATTTGCAGTAGGCAAGATTGACTTTCTGGAGTATAACATGATAACAGCTGGAGTAAAATGTACACACAACTATGTTAATGCCATTCATGCACTTGTAATCCTGTCTAATGTGAAAAAGTAGGTATCATTCCTCAATACCTGTACTACTAACCTTCATCACAAACTTGTTTCTAAGTATGCAGAAAGCTTGTTGCCTTTTCAAAAAATCATTACAGAAAGAGGCACAATGGGTAAGGGGAATTGTTTAGTAAACAGTGTTTGACAGGTTGAGGACAAAGATAGCATCTCTACCAGTCTTTGTGGAAACATATGCTAAAACAAATACTGCAGTACACACAATAGGAGCTGTTCTCTCACAATAATTTGAAGCAAACAAATTAACAATTGATTATGAGTAACACTGTATGTTAGAAATTTAACACAAATGTTCTAGTAGAGGGATAGAGGATCTATCCTGCATTTATACTTGTGAACATTTATATATGTCTCTCAATGGCTTAAAGACCATTCCTTTTTTAGAATATTTTTGTCAGTGGACTGAAATGAGAAAAGGACTATTTAAAAAAAAAACATGTTGAAGAACTGCTACACTTTTGTAAAGCAAGTAATCTGCCACATTGTAAACAGAAATGTTGAAACAGTTGCGTGTTCAAGCAGTAATGGAAGCCCAGTTTGCAGATGAGCTGGAGCTGAAGTGAGTGTATGAACAAAGCTATATTAGTCAACATGTCACTGATTATTCTCTGGACAAGTAACCAGTTATTGATGACAAAGGCCTTCTGCCTGCCAACAACTATGTGATTGGCTCCTTGGTAGCTGAATGACTTGGGAGTGTGAATGATTTGACAGAAAACATTGGACCTTTGGTGGGGAAGGAGCTGTTTGGCCCTGTAGTAGAAGGTACCTCAAGCCTGAAGACAGCCAGTTGATTTCCACTTTCCAGTTACTGTGAGCTGTAACTTTTAATTGATACATCAAAGAGCTTTGTAAGTGGGAACTAGTCACCCTGTGCCTTTTGCAAACAAACGTCTAAAAGAACCTGGAGAAGGAGAATCAAGGAGCAGCATTTGTAGCTTCTTTTGAGCTACATTTGGAGGTTGACAATAACAGTCTATGATATGGCAATGGGTGGTTTTCAACCCTTCCAAAATGTTATTGATGTAAAAGTAGACCCTCTACTTTTTAATCAATAATTTAATCATAGAAATAATACTTTCATACAAGCATAAACTATAATGTCGGAGATGAATTGTTATTTGGTAATGGAAGTTGCAGATTAGAATATACTTGTAAAGCTGTGGAATTGTTCAGGAAAACAAAATGAATCAAACACCGTTCTTTTCGGATATTTCTTGAACTATATCATAGAATTAGGCAGTTGAGAAGGAGCTATTCAGTCCATCATGTCTGGCTTTTAAAGATCCCGATTAGTCCCAATGCCACAAAAGTTTTACCTTCCCATCCAATTTCCTTTTCAAAATGTTTAATGAATTAGCTTTCACCATTCTTTTTGGAAGTGTATTCCAGATTATACCAATTTTGAAAAATATTAAGACAGATATTGTGAAGATACTCAGGGGCTTTATATGTTACACGCAATTTAATCACAATGTAGAGTGCTGATTTTAAATGAGAAAAAATAAAACATTTCTAGATTTTAAGACCAGAAGGCAAAAACAGAGAATTAGACCATTCAGCCCATTGAGTCTGCTCCACCATTCAATGAGATTGTGGCTGATCTGATATTGGGTGCAGTTCTGGAATCTACATTGTAAGAGAGATGTGATTACACTGGAGAGGGTGCAGAGGAGATTTACCAGGATGTTACCCGGATTGAAGAGTGCTATTTATGAAGAGAGATTTGACAGACTGGGGTTGTTTTCCTTGGAGCAAAGGAAGCTGGGGGTTGGGGGTGGGGAACATAGTTGAGATATATAAAATGAAGAGGCCAATAAATGGAATAGACAGGAAGAACCATGCTCCTTGGTGGAAGATCAATGACCAGATGGCATATATTTAAAGTAAGAGACTGGAGGTTTACAGGGGATATGAGAAATTTCTTTCACTCTGAGGGTGGTGGGAATCTGGAACTCACTGCCTGTAAGCATAGTAGCGGCAGGAATTCTCATAACATTTAACATTTGCAGCTGTGATGCCATGGCCTACAAGGCTATGAGTCAAGAGCTAGAAAATGAGATTAGTTAGGTGGTCATGTTTGACCCGCATACCTTGATGAGCCAAAGGACCTTTTTCTGTACCACATACCTCTATGACTCTATGATTTTATCTCCTGACAAGCCAAACTGACAATCTCAGCAGACCCTTTGAACAGGGACCACTGAACTGACTTCCCAGTCTTTTCCTTGATCCATAACAACCAGCTTTACTTCCTGTGTCTGTGTGTAGAGGGCGAGTTTATGCTGGGGTAACTAATGGAGCTATATGTCGGTAGTTCATGTAACTAAAATCTACTTACTTGTAATTAATAATCATGTTTGTTCAGTTTGGAAGCCCGATCCAAGCTTTCTGTCAGCCTCTGTTTAAAAGACAGGTAAATTTGGGAATTTTGCGTACTTTTTAAAACCTTAATCCTGTGTGATGACTCTGGGAATAGAAGGGCTTGAGTTGCAACTCGCTACCCCAGTGAGGCACAACAACACTCAAAAATACACTCTCCACACCAATCACTAACACTGTTAGCCATGTCAGGATTTGCTCATTGACCACTATTCACATCTACAGAGAGTATGGTCAGCTTCTGAGAGCAAACATCTCACTCGCTCATGCAGCCAGTTAGCTGATCATGCCTAGTCACAACATCAAGGTCATAGATCTCAGCATCAACACCAGGGAGCTTCATATCTCAAATACTATTTTTAGATATTTTATAATCAACCTCCTCCAAGATGTTATTATAAACCTCTGGAGCAGCTGAGACTTGAACCCAGGCCTCCTGACTCTGAATTAGGGACACTAATTGTGCCACAGAATATGAACAAGCTGAACTTTAAAAAATACTCTTGTACATATGTTTAATAATGTAAAATAAAGTCTTAACATTTGCAAAAGGTAAAGGGAGAATTTTCTGCTGTCATAAGCATTGTGAGCAATGGTGAGAAAGTTGGAAGAATTCAGTGAGATTGAAAATATTCAAATTTCCACATTGAAAAAATATATTTCTGATTTTCCCCTAAGGGTTTAAATGGCAAATTCTGAACATTGCTAATGAGCAGTGACTACTTTTTTTTCCACACATTTACATCTCACCATTAACTAATCTCACCTAAGTTTTACGCAGCTCCCAATTCTCCTTTCCTTCCCAGAGGAATGATACGGTGCCAATTCCTGACGTAAAGGTCAGAGTGGTTACTTGGCAACAACAGCTGGCCTCTTACATCCCCTTCATCTAATATCACTGTTGCCATTATTTCTTTATAGACATAGTCCTTTTCCACCCTTTGTCAAACCTCCAGCCTTAACACATCACCATTGCTGCATGACTTCAGCCCTTCTGGATTTCACTCATGGACATCTGCGTGTTGAATGCTTCTGCTGGGTTGCTTTGACCACAGGAACACACATCTATATAAAATGCACCTTATGGATCTTAGCTTGCCTCCTTTGCGTTCATTGACTTTGCACATGGAGGCTACCAACCTCTATGGTTTGTGGTGCTGGAAAAGCACAGCCAGCAGGCAGCATCTGAGAAACAGGAAGTCAGTGGTTTGGGCACAAGTCCTTCATCAGGAATGACGAAGGGCTTAAGCCCAAAACGTCAACTCGCCTGCTTCTCAGATGCTGCCTGACCAGCTGTGCTTTTCCAGCACTACACTGTTTGACTCTGATCTCCAGCATCTGCAGTCCTCACTTTCTCCTCGCTTCTGTGGTTTTCATTTTTTCTAGCACAGAGGGAGAGGTAGGCATCTTGTTATTATTCAGACCTTGCTGCTGTTTGGCATCAGGCTACATCAGTGTCACATCTGCAGTATGTGCTCACTGCTTCCATGGCAAACAAATCGCATGCGCTTCGTCCAAATGGGTATCTCTGTGAATTGAAGGCAGTCAATAGTCAGTCAAGGAGCTCATCCAATCCAGGAACTTACCCACAGTCAATCCTGGGCCTCCACCACGGCCAAATCCAAGCGACCTGATGACTAGAGGAAGAATGCCTCATCTTTGGCCTTGGGACCTTCCAAACACACGGCATTAACATCAACTTTACCAGTTTCCAAAATTGCCCTCCCCACACCTCATCCCAGGTACAGCACTCCAACTCTGCATCCCCTCTTGACCTGTCTTACCTGTCCCACATATCCACTCCATCTTCCCCACCAATCTATCATAATCACCCTCCACCTGCATTTACCTATCGCCTTCCAAGCTACCTTCCTCCTAGCCCCCACACTGACCCTCCTATTTATCTTTCTGCCGCCTCCCCACCACCCCACATTCCTGATGAAGGGCTTATTCCCGAAATGTTGACTCTCCTGCTCCTTGGATACTGCCTGATCTGTTGTGCTTTTTGACTCAGTCAATCAGCCCAATGCATGGTCCAACAATAGTGTGGGGATTAGTGTCCTGCAGTCTGGGATTGCATCACAGTCAGCCTTGCAGGTCAAATGCAACGAGTTTGGGATCACAGATACATCTGCTGTGGAGATACTGGTGGGAGACCTCGGTTGTTCCCAGTCAGTACTCTCTTTCTAAATCAGTCTGGTGGATTGGTCACAATCAGTTCTGGGATTTTGGGTATCAATAGAAAGAAGCTTATTGGGGACAATTACCCAGTCCTGAGGAAAGTAGAAAGCTCTAGTCTGGGTTTGGGATCAACTGGACTGGGTCGGTGAGGGTATGCTGGTAGTGAAATATGCAATAAGAGATAGAAAGGTGGAATCATGTGGAGCAGATGAAAAAACTGGAACCTGAATGATGGACATTCTCACAATGCATAATCACTCTCTCTTCAAAATAGGAGAATGTATTACCAACAAGTGCATGACAATCACTGAGCCATGACACAGGAAGTAAATTTTGAACAGTAATAGTGATGGAAGGGAGCTTCACAGAAATGGGAGGTGGCTGCAAGGTTATCAGGATGCAGGGTCATTACCACAAAGGGAACATGAAGGATCGGGGGATCATCATTTGTTTCAGGTTGACCTGCAAGTCACTCATGAGTATACAAAGCTGAAACCTTATCAGCTTTGCATTAAACTGAGCAATAATGAGACTGCATGCAGCGTGGGTGGAATAAGTTACAGATTTTTTATTCCGGATGGCATATAATTTTCATGTGAAAATTGCTGCATATTTATCATGAATTCACTGATTCTGCAATATCATCGCACTGCCATCAAACTGAATTTATTTGAAAGGTTATGGTTTCAGCAACAATTTACATTAAAAATTATGGTGTCAAGCAATCGTGAACGTGACATTTTGCATCAGTTCATCCTTTGTCAGGTATAATATGCAAAGTTTTTCAAATTTGCACCTGGGTTTGCCAATTTTGCAGCACCTTTCATTTCTGACACTGGAGGAAAATGCTTCAGAGCTGCCACATTCTAACAACCAACTGGAAGTGTGCAATGCCTGGTCCGTGATGTTCAAAGGAGGCTTGAGAGGGGATGCTACTACAGTTGATGTTCCTGAATTTCACACCCTCACTATAGCATTTGCACTTTGGATCTGCAACAGGAACCTGGATGAGGTTTCAAATCTTAAAGTTCCATACTGAGGCAAGATACTGGCCTTCTTATAAAGCCTCAGTGCCATACTGTGAAAAGACACAACATGTTCCTTCATTGTGATTGGTGTGAAAAGTCAGGAGTGTATTACTGATAGATAATTCTCTTTCCAACATACCCCACAGATTATTAGCCTACACCCTTAGATGGAACCTGCGCTTGGAACATTTGTTGTCCCAGTGGTGAATATATGAGGACAGCATCCAAGAAGACAAGAATTGCAACATCATCCCCAAGCTCACCAAGGACAGTAGCATTCATGGTGGTGGCACGGCCATTAGAAGGAGAATGAGTAGGTGAAGATTTGCCAAGGAGACGGAAGAGAATGATCATTCCTTGAATCTATCAGTCTTGCTGTAATTATCTACAGCTCTCTGAGAACTAGTGCAGCCACAGCCTCAGGATATCATGGGCCATCATGACCAAATGACCTCATCTACTGGACCAGACCTTGTGCTCAGACAGACTAGGTGGGTTTACCATCCCAGTGCGTTTCAAGGTTACATTTGCCCTGAAACTTTATGCCAGTTACTCATTCCAAGGAGCAAATGAAACCTGTGCAGCATTTCCCAATTTTCATGTGATAGCTGGATTCAGGATGTCACTGATGCTTTTCTTCAGGTTACACCATAGAGTCATAGAGATGTACAGCATGGAAACAGACTCTTCAGTCCAACCCGTCCATGCTGACCAGATATCCCAACCCAATCTAGTCCCACCTGCCAGCACCCGGCCCATATCCCTCCAAACCCTTCCTATTCATATACCCATCCAAATGCCTCTTAAGTGTTGCAATTGTACCAGCCTCCATCACTTCCTCTGGCAGCTCATTCCATACACGTACCACCCTCTGCGTGAAAAAGTTGCCCTTTAGATCTCTTTTATATCTTTCCCCACTCACCCTAAACCTATGCCCTCTAGTTCTGGACTCCCCGACCCCAGAGAAAAGACTTTGTCTATATATCCTATCCATGCCCCTCTTAATTTTGTAAACCTCCACAAGGTCACCCCTCAGCCTCCGACACTCCAGGGAAAACAGCCCCAGCCTGTTCAGCCTCTCCCTGTAACTCAGATCCAGTTTATATCCATCCCCCGACATGAAGAGAGTCAAATGGCCTGAGCAGTGAGCATCTCCAAATTATTGACTTCCCTCAGATGCAGATGCTGCACCCATATTGTTTTGAGGACACTGTATCACCAGTGTGCAGAATATTCCAACCAAAATGCCTTTCACTTCACTAATATTCAGTTTAGCTGTGACTCTCAATGCCAGATAAGGCTGTGAGTTGAAAGAAATGCCCAGCAATACATTTTCTAAACCTATGATAATGCACTGACCCAGGCTGGTGATGTAGCCTGTTTTGGCTGTTTGAAAAGAAAAAAACAATGTTCTTCTTTTGACCACCCCATCCATCAACACCTTCAGGTCCCTGTGTGCAAAGTAAGAAACCACCTTGTGTTTCCTGGTTACTTTGTTAAGAATAAGGATGCAGGACCACACTGTGTTGGGCAGTTCCTGGCGAGCAATGCCTGAAGCACCTGGGGTTTAAACACGTCGCCAGTAGCATGAAAGTTGCAAATGCCCAGCAGTGGAAGGCACCTCCACTTTTCTCTTTGCATTTTGATTGAATGAACTGGATACCAAAGGACCAGTTGCATAATTAATGACCTGAAGAGTTAATGATTGCATGAGAAAAGCCAACATGTGCCATGGTGGACTGCCCATTTGAATCTCAACAAAATAAACACTTTGCCAAAAAAATGGGAAAATTCAACTCACAGCATTCAAAAGATTGGTGTTTGATTATATGTGACTGTTGGTTATTGACTGCTTATTCTGTATGATTAGTTAAGCTTTGGCATTGTTTCTGTGAAAAAGGAACTAACTCTAGGTATGTGGCTGGAAGCATGAGAGCATGAATATTTCAAAAGCATTTAACAAAGTTCCTACACACATAGAAACTGATGTATTACCTCTGCATATTTCCAATGCATAAAATACAAAAGGAGGAATTTATTATAAACAGTACCATTAGAGAAAAAAATACTAGGAAAATTAATGGATCTAAAAGCTGACAAGATCCCTGGCCCTAATGACCTGCATCTTAGGGTCTTAAAATAAGTAGCTGCATAAATAGTCGATGCATAGGTTTCAATCTTCCAAAATCTTTTAGATTCTGGAAATAACATAACAGATTAGGACACTGAAAATGTAATATTTCATAGAATCAAAGAATTCTTCCAGTGTGGAAGCAGACCATTCAGCCCATCGAGTCCACACTGACCCTCCAAAGAGCATCCCACCCAGACCTACCCCATTATCCTATCCCTGTAACCCTGCATTTCCATGGCTAATCCATCTAATCTGCACATCTTTGGAATTTGTAAGGAAGAAAGTATGGGCAGTTAGACTAACATCTATGATATGAAAAATGCTGGAATTCATTAACTCATTAATTAAAATGTTGGAATTCATTAATCAAAATAGGAGCAAAACATTTAGAAAATCATAACATCATCAAACAATGCCACCATTGTTTTATGGAAGAGTAATTGCTTTTGACAAATTTGAGTTCCTGAGGATGTAACAAGCAAGATGGATAAAGGGAAACCAATAGGTTTAGGCTATTTGGTTTTCCAAAGGCATTTAATAAGGTGCCACCTAGAAATGCTACTACATAAAATAAGATCTGATTCTGAATCTTTTTTTTTGGGTTAAGTGCCTGTTGTGTCAAGCATTTTGGAGGGATTCTTACCGTGAAGACAAACAAGATATCTTCATAAACTCACCTCATTAATGACTTACATGTCCACTACAGTATGCCTCACATCCAATTCTAACTCCAATTTATCACACACCATTCCTGGAACAGCTTTCCACTCACCAGAAATATGATGAAAGACTTGTATCCTTGCATCTTTCAGCATCTTTGAAAGTCCACTGTGCACTGGGACAAGCATTGACAATCCTCTGTTGTCCCTCAGCGGTAGCATAATGGCACAGCAATTACAAAGCTATACTGCTCATGGTACATGGCTGAGCACTACTCTCTTGCACATACAACCAATTGTCTCACCCTTGTCATTGTTTAACCACAAGGCCACACACTTTACCTGTCTGTAGTTATATCCTGTCAAAGATTTTTCTCCGCATCACTGATACTGTGTTGCGTATGCCCACTGTAGATCCATATCTTGTCATTGTACAATTAGGGGGCCATCACATACAGAAAATCCAACAATTCCAAACATGAATTTACATTAACATCTGACAAAAGTAAACATAAACCAAACCAAACCAATGGAGGCTGAAGTTTGCCACCAAAATGAAAACCAAATACTAGCATCATGACCAATCACCAGTCTATAATTCACAATGGCATTCTGAAGCCAGCTCTCATCTATTGGAAGTGAGTGTCAACAAGGTCCTGGCTGCCTTGTAGCACCTAATGTAACTGAGTTCCATCATATATGCTCCCAATGTCCCCATCATCCTTTTCAGAGGATTACCTCAATTCACCCAGTTCCTCAGCACTAAGCCTAGCTGCCTGCTCCAATTGTGCACAGCACAGCACACCAGGATGATCATATCCACCTCCCTCTAACCCCATTCTGAATGGCCCAAGAGGAGGAACTGTATCTTCTGCAGCACTGTCATCTGCTGCACCATGGCTCAGGGGAAGCATTGACAGCATTGTATTTGCACTCTGCATCAGTCAGAGATTTGTACAATGGTGACATGAGCCTTAGTCACAGTGTGTAGGCCTTGGCCCCTTGAAATGCACCTGGACCCTCAAACGCACTAGAGTGCTCCAGGATGTATGAATCATGGCAGCTGCCAGGATAACGGTCATACACACTATGTAGTGATAACAGTGATCACAGATAACCTGGTTATAGTCCAACAGGTTTATTTGGAAGCACTAGCTTTCAGAGCGCTGCTTCTTCATCAGGTGGTTGAGGAGTATAAAATCGTAAGACACAGAATTTATAGCAAAACTTGACACCGTAAACATTTGCTATTATTTCTGTGTGTTATGATCTTATACTCCACAACCACCTGATGAAGGAGCAGCACTCCCAAAGCTAGTGCTTCCAATTAAACCTGTTGGACTATAACCTGATGTTCTATGATTTTTAACTTTGTACACCCCAGTCCAAAACCGGTATTTCCAAATCACAACAGATAATCTGAATGTTAATCAAGTGGAATCCCATCCTGTGGATGAATTCCACAGTGTTGTGATACTGCCCTCTCAGTGCCATGTGTGGAGTCGATGGCATCCTGTACATGGGAGCAGCAGCTATTTTCCTGAATCCTACTGCCCGGGCTGCAGCACTGACCTCAATGTGGAGGAGCAAAATGAACCTGTGGGATCTTGGCCAGATGGCAATGTTAACTGTGCTGATGCATTTGCAGGTGCATGACTGAGAGATCCCACACAGATCACCCATCACCTCCCGGACAGTCCCTGGGAGAGGATGGCCTACCATCAGTACTCAGGTCCTGCTCCAGTATCTGGAAAATTCCATCATAGTGTCCTAGATATATGGAGCCTGCACCTTGCTCATCTCCAGGAAATGGAGTTCGGAACAAAAATCTCTGGGCTGCCTGTGGACCCCACACTATGCTGAAGGGGCCCTGTGGCTGTATCCTGTCCCTGAAGTGCATGCTCCTTGTTCTCTGCAAGGATCTGTTACTGGGCTTGCTGTCAGCCGAGGTCTTCCTGCTTCCATCTTTGCTTTCTTAGGAAGGCAATCACATTCACCAGCATCCCAACAGTACATGACTGTCCATGGAAATGACTTACATTGGGAAATTAAAAAGTGAAAAGAGATTCTTGGATCTCAGAAGGGTTAATAGTAGCATCTCCTGTCGTGGAGTGACAACATTCCTCTACACTGTGAGATATGCTGCACCCTGATATTGAGGGACATGTCTCCATTGTTCACCAGTGTCAGCCTCAGCTGTGCATTGAGTGAGTGACCGACATATTACGTCAAAAGGTAGAGCCTGCTGTGCTCCAACAGCCTTCCCAAATCACCCATCCAACTTCTCATTGCATTCAGGGCAGACCAACATGAAACTTACATGACAGATGATGAATTGTGCATCTATAAGATACACTGCAGAAATTCATCAAGGATTCCTAGATAGCATGTTCCAAACCCACAGCCACTTCCATCTAGAAGCCAAACACCAGCTTCAGTTGGAAATATATTGCTGTTCCTTCAGTTTCGCTAGGTCAAAATCCTGGAATTCCCTCCCTCAGGGGTCAACTCACAGCACGTGGACTGCAGCAGTGCAAGTAGGCAGCTCACCACCATCTTCTCAAGGGCAACTAAGGATGTGCAATAAATCCCACATCGCTCGAGTGAATAAAAAACAAGCGATAGTCTCTGCTTCCAAGAGGATCCTTGGAACTTGCACAAATAATGATTTGCCTTTCACCAGCATTAACCTCTTTCAAAGTCATGGCTGCTAACTCCAGCAGCATTGAGATATCAAAGTTCAATTTACAAGTACCAACGGCACGTTGCAAAAGCCTTAAAGAAATACCTGACCGCTAAGCACCTTCACTCTGAATGTATTGCAAATGGATGATGAAATGATTGTAAATTAAATGAAGCTCGGGTTTGCGACAGCACCCTGTCATTGTCCTATAGTCCAGCAGTCATGATCACACCTTTTCACCCATCAAAATGACAGTGACATTGACTTTCCAATACTGGACACTGTCCCAGCCATTTTCTAGCCACACTTCATACCTGGAGAATAGCAAATAATGGCAGGGAATGCAGCTCACAGTGTGGCTGCATTAAAGAGTATATCAAGACAGCAACACTGATAACTCTGGGCTCTGGCTCAAGCATCAACGTGCTATCAGACATAGCATGGAAAGCTAAGGCAAGACATGGATACTTCGACCATGCAGGTAGGTGCTAAGTGAGTGAATGCTAAAGAAAGCAAGTGAGCAGCCATGAGTGGCAGCCTGGTCCAATTCATGAGCTGAGCTCCTCTCTGTGTGCGCAAACTATCCTTGCTGCATCCTTTCAATGCTTGTCTTAAAGGAGTATTGAAATATATAGATATAAAAAGTAAATGGGTAAAAAATTGGCAGAGTATAATATGGGAAAGTGTGAGGTTATCCACTTTTGATAGGAAGAATAGAAAAACAGTATGTTATTTAAATGGAAAAAGATTGCAGAATGCAATCACGACTGTGATCTTTCCGGTTTTTATGTCGCGGTTAGGTATATGTTTTGGATTTTGTTTTCTTTCCAATATATCTCAAAACTGACATCATGTTTATGTACCTCCTTTAATGTAATGAAACATTCCAAGGAGCTTCACAGGAGCATTATAGTGCAAATTATGACACATCAGAAGACATCACATCCAACAGCATTTGTGGAGAGAGAAAAACAATGTTAATATTTCAGGTCTGTGACCCATCAGACCTGAAACATTAATTTTACATTTCCTTCCAGATGCTGTCATATGCTGTGGTTTTGTTCGCCGAGCTGGAAGTTTTTGTTGCAAACGTTTCGTCCCCTGTCTAGGTGACATCCTCAGTGCTTGGGAGCCTCCTGTGAAGCGCTTCTGTGGTGTTTCCTCCGGCATTTATAGTGGCCTGTCCCTGCCGCTTCCGGTTGTCAGTTTCAGCTGTCCGCTGTAGTGGCCGGTATATTGGGTCCAGGTCTATGTGTTTGTTGATGGAGTTTGTGGATGAGTGCCATGCTTTTAGGAATTCCCTGGCTGTTCTTTGTTTCGCTTGCCCGATAATGGTAGTGTTGTCCCAGTCAAATTCATGTTGCTTGTTGTCTGCGTGTGTGGCTACTAGGGATAGCTGGTCGTGTCGTTTCGTGGCTAGTTGATGTTCATGGATGCGGATCGTTAGCTGTCTTCCTGTTTGTCCTATATAGTGTTTTGTGCAGTCCTTGCATGGGATTTTGTACACTACATTAGTTTTGCTCATGCTGGGTATCGAGTCCTTCGTTCTGGTGAGTTGTTGTCTGAGAGTGGCTGTTGGTTTGTGTGCTGTTATAAGTCCTAGTGGTCGCAGTAGTCTGGCTGTCATTTCAGAGATGTTCTTGATGTATGGTAGTGTGGCTAGTCCTTTGGGTTGCAGCATGTCCTCGTTCTGTTGTCTTTCCCTTAGGCATCTGTTGATGAAATTGCGAGGATATCCGTTTTTGGTGAATACCTTGTATAGGTGTTCCTCTTCCTCTTTTTGCAGTTCTGGTGTGCTGCAGTGTGTTGTGGCCCTTTTGAATAGTGTCTTGATGCAACTTCGTTTGTGTGTATTGGGGTGGTTGCTTTCATAGTTCAGGACTTGGTCTGTGTGTGTGGCTTTCCTGTGTACCTTAGTGGTGAATTCTCCGTTTGGTGTTCTTTGTACCATCACGTCTAAGAATGGGAGTTGGTTGTCCTTTTCTTCCTCTCTCGTGAATCGGATTCCTGTGAGTGTGGTGTTGATGATCCGGTGTGTTTTCTCTGTTTCCGTGCTTTTAATGATTACAAAGGTGTCATCAACATATCTGACCCAGAGTTTGGGATGAATTTGTGGTAAGACTGTTTGTTCTAACCTTTGCATTACTGCTTCTGCTATGAGTCCCGAGATCGGTGAGCCCATGGGTGTTCCGTTGATTTGTTCGTATAGCTGGTTGTTGAATATGAAGTGTGTTGTGAGGCACAAGTCCAGTAGTTTAAGTATGCCGTCCCCTGTCTAGGTGACATCCTCAGTGCTTGGGAGCCTCCTGTGAAGCGCTTCTGTGGTGTTTCCTCCGGCATTTATAGTAGCCTGTCCCTGCCGCTTCCGGTTGTCAGTTTCAGCTTAAAAACTTCCAGCTCGGCGAACAGAACCATAGCAACGAGCACCCGAGCTACAAATCTTCTCACAAACTTTGAATGCTGTCATATATTGAATAATTTCAACACTTCTTGTTTTTATTTCAGATTTCCAGTGTCCACAGTATTTTGCTGTTGTAAAGAGATATCTGGACAGGTGACCAAATGTATGGTCAAAGAGATAGACTTCAATGAGTTTCATAAAGGGAGATGGAAAGATAGATAGGGAAAGAGATTTAGACAAGTAACTGGTGGTGTGGCCTCCAATCATGGAGTGATTATGATAAGGAATGCTCAAGAGGCTGCAATTAAATAACTGCAATGCCTTGAAGTGTTGTGGTACTTGGGGAAATTAAGAGATAGGGAAAGACAAGGCCATGAAGGGACTTTAAAAAAAGAGTGAAAATTTTAAAATGAAGACATTGGGGTTACTGTTGGTCAGTGAGCAAAGTGGTAAAACATAAACAGGACATTTACAGTTTAAGACATGGGTAAAAGAGGTTTGAATGATCGTAAGTTTATAGAGGGCAGAACGTGGAATATCAGTCTGGATACGATTTAGTCAATTCTAGAGTTAACAAAGACATGAATTAGGATTTCAGCTACAGATGACCTGAGATAGGCTATGTTAAAGAGGTGGATGAGGGCAGTCTTAATAATGGTATGGCCATGTATCTGAAGTTCATTTTGGAGGGTCATCTCTGTAACCTTCCTCTTTATGAAAATCTATTTATCTTTTTCTCTTTATTAATTTCTTCCTTTCCCCATTTCTGGCTACCTACTTCTGTGTCTTGTTTCTCTCTCTCTTCACTTCTTCCATAGATCTTCTTTGCATTTCCTTGTTTTTTTAATTATCCAAATTTATCTGTCTTTTTATAGGTTTTGCTCTCTTGATTTTCTCTCTCAAAAATTTCTCTCTCTACAATCTTCCAACTCGATTTTTGAGTATTTCTTGTCTCTGTCATTCACTATGTTTGCTGCCTCTGGACTCCATTCCTGTAATCAACATATCTTGAGTTGCTTACTGACATCGACATATACATGCTGCTAACATTGCTTGAAGTTGATGACAGCTGCTTCTGCGCGAAGCAGTATGGCAGACTATTGAATTTATTCTTTATTTTAACTGTGCAGGAAATTACTCTGAAATTAATGACAAAATACTTTATTTGTGTTACCTGTAGTAAAATACATTTTTTCAGTGAATCTTCTATTCAGAATTTACTTTATTGTAGCAAGTACAACAATGCACTCTGATAGTAAGAGTTCAAAAATGAATTCTTTCAGCTCTCAAAAATACAAATTTTGACCATTTAGAAATAACCGGATAAAATAGATTTTTATGTAAATGTTTAACAAAAGCACTTGAAAAATTAACACAAATAAAAATGATAATACATTGAATTTTGTCAGTCGTAATTATGAATCTTGCACAAGTATGATGCTGCTCTTGCTTTAATTGACAGGCATGGGAAGGAAACAGGAACACTTAGTCCTCATACTTTTCAAATTAGATTACCATCACAATGAAGTTCAGACTAAATTTACTGAAAGGTATATGCAAATTTGTATATAATATTTACAATTGTCTGGTTATCCTTATCAATTTGAACCTGCACATTTGGAGTTTAAGCCTTATTAAAAATATATATGTGTGTGGAAGCTTTTAACATTGATTTTAATCATAAGAAATCTGGATGTTAACTGCCAATTATATTCTTTCCCAACCTGTCACTGCATTGAATCTGTGACCAATTTTATTTTCTACAAGTTTACAATACTAGCAGGATATATATGACAGCCAGTGGTATAACATCACATACACATCTTAATATACTTCCAGTATAATTAATACCTTCATGCTATACCTAGAGTGAAAAATGCAACTTTAATTTGATGAAATTATTTTTGCACACCACTTATTATCAGGTAGTTTCTGAAAGGAAAAGCTTCATGGCAAAGACTGATAATTATATTCTAAGTCAGTAGACATTATTCACTAAATTAGACCAATGCTGACATTCCAAAGAACATATCCATGCTTTACTGTGGATAATGTGGACTCATTTACTTGTGTACAGGAAGCAATTTCAATTAAAAGTTCCCAACACTTGTGGTTTTACTAGTTTATAAAGTCTATCAGTAATTGATAGCACATTTAAATAATGTGTGACTTTGTGTATTGCAAGACATCAATCTTCAGGACATGTTACAATGGTTTATTTCAAAATCTTACCGTAGGGTGACTTTTGTTATGTTTTTAATTGCACAATAGAACTTGTTATTGATTCTACACCCTAGTAATTAATAAAACAAGTTGCTGTTCAATACTGCGGAAATGTTTTTAGAAAATTGAAACATAAAAATATTTATTCATTTATATGTATACTTGTTATGTTTAGTTTTATATTACACTGTTTTATTTAGTGCTTGTTAACAATATGTTAGTAGCCACTTTGATTTTGTTTAATTTATAGTTGCCTTTGTAAAAGAAGTTTTTTTCTGTTGCTCAGTACTTGATGAAAAAGTTTCCCCACAGAGCTGGCGATGAAAAACCTTAGTAATTGTCTGTATTATATGGATCATTGACCTTGAACACTGCAACTGTGTAACCGACTGTCCATTTATCTGGAAAATTACCACATGGCAAGATCAGATTAGACAGTTTTACAAGATTTGCTACAGCGACTGCTAGTGCATTATTAGATACTGGACCATACCAATTCCACTGCCACATCCCCTCCTTCCACCCCACCCCCCACTCCCCCACACTGTTTTCCCCCCTTAACTAACCTGAGGTCAAACATTGATTATGTGCAGTGGGAAGCTATCTTGTTAACCCTTTGTAGACAGTAATCCCTTTTCGATTTGGACACTTAGGTCTATTAAGTTTACTTCTTTGAAATAAATTATTTTCCCAATTTGCAGATACTTTTAGTTTGTCCACCCACTGAACAACATGTTATGCACTGTCAACTGTTTGAAAAAAAAGACAACCTGTTCAAATGTAATCATAAATCTCTGTACCTGACGGATGGTCTCCTCATAACAATAACATAAATGGGATCTCTCCTTTTTAATGCAGGAAAATTTTGCAGGAGTGACTGAGATTCATTGTGAGGATTGCCTCAGGAATGTACCTCCATTTCTGCAATTAGGCAGTGCCACTGATGTATTGACATTTTAATAATAATAATTGATAAGCATGAATAGTTTACTAGTTTATTAGGGATGGGCAATAAATTCTGGCTAGCTTCGAGGCCCACATCACATGAATGAATGAAAGAATACAAGTTTGAAAATTTATGCATGTTACATCAGGCAACTAACATATGGAGATGATTTTTTTCAGGCCTCCCATTTTATGTAAACAGGCTTATGTCTTAGCCCAAAAGTGGTGGGCAATGACCTATTCGTTCATTATTATCAATGTGGACTTGGTAATGGTATCATGCTGACATACAGGAAAGAGCTGAAGATGTGTTGCTGGAAAAGCGCAGCAGGTCAGGCAGCATCCAAGGAACAGGAGAATCGACGTTTCGGGCATAAGCCCTTCTTCAGGAATGTCTTCAGGACATACAGGAAAGCTTAGTCGAGTAGAACCCTTGATCAAAATGTTAATTAGAGTCTTATGACATACATTAGACTCTGGTTGCAACTTGTGCATTAAAATGTGCAATGTACAGTTTCCGGTCAACATCATGTGACAATCTTACAAAACAAGGTCTTGAAGGTGAACTTCATTTCAATTTTGTGAGTTGGGGAACCTGTAGATCCAAAAACCCAATCTGTGATATTGACACTCCAGCAACTCTTGCTCTCAGCATCATCCTTTAGATTGATCCCCTGACTAGACCTGACTCAAAGACAGGTCAGGCCAATGAAACATATGGATTGGAGATAGTGAACCACCGAATAAAATCTGGTTTCTTTGCAGAAAATTGGCCTGATGCAAGTCAAACAATGTCCTGAAAATGGAAGTTTCTTGAAGAAGGGCTCATGCCCGAAACGTCGATTCTCCTGCTCCTTGGATGCTGCCTGACCTGCTGCGCTTTTCCAGCAACACATTTTCAGCCCTGAAAATGGACTTTGCTATCTGTTGGTACTAACAAAGAAATAAAAGAAAAACTTACAAATATACAGAGATTTTCACAACTACTGTACTTTGCAAACAGCTCTGCAGCCAATGAATTACCTTTTGGAGTATAGCCACTGTTGTAATGTTGGAAATACAGAAGCCAATTTTTGTATAGAACATAGAACATAGAAAAGTACAGCACAAAACAGGCCCTTTGGCCCATGATGTTGTGCGGAGGGTTAATCCTAATGTAAAATAAAATAGCTTATCCTACGCACCTCTCAACTCACTGCTATCCATGTGCATGTTCAGCAGTCACTTACATGTTCCTAATGACTCTGCTTCCACCACCACCGCTGGCAAAGCATTCCATGCATTCACAACTCTCTGCATAAAGAACCTTCCTCTGACGTCTCCTCTATACCTTTCTCCTAATATCTTACAACTATAACCCCTCGTACCAGTCAGTTCTGCCCTGGGGAAAAGTCTCTGGCTATTGACTCTATCCATTCCTCTCATTATCTTGTATATCTCAATCAGGTCACCTGTCTTCCTCCTTCTCTCTAGAGAGAAAGGTCCGAGCTTATTCAACCTCTCTTCATAAGGCAAGCCCTCCAGTCCAGGCAGCATCCTGGTAAACGTTCTTTGCACCCTCTCCAAAGCCTCTGTATCTTTCCTATAGTAGGGCAACCAGAACTGGACACAAATTCCAAATGTGGTCTCACCAGGGACTTGTAGAGCTGTAGCAAAACTTCACGGCTCTTAAACTCTATCCCCCGTTAATGAAAGCCAAACACCATATGCTTTCTTAACAACCCTATCCACTTGGGTGACAACTTAGAGGGATCTATGTACTTGCACACCCAAATCTCTCTGTTCCTCCACACTGACAAGAATCCTGTCTTTAATCCTATATTCAGTATTCAAGTTTGACCTTCCAAAATGCATCACTTCGCATTTATCCAGGTTGAGCTCCATCTGCCATTTCTCAGCCCAGCTCTGCATCCTGTCTGTGTCACACTGTAACCTGCAATAGCCCTGGATACTATTGACAGCACCTCCAACCTTTATGCCATCTGCAAATTTACTAACCCACCCCTCAACCTCCTCATCCAAGTCATTTATAAAACTACAAAGAGCAGAGACCCAAGAACAGAGCTCTGCGGGACCTCACCCAACACTGTCTTCCAGGCAGAATACTTTCCATCTGCAACCACTCTCTGCCTTCTGTCAGCCAGCCAATTCTGAATCCTGACAGCCAAATCTCCCTGTATCCCATACCTCCAGACTTTATGAATGACCCTACCATGGAGAACCCTATCAAATGCCTTGCTGAAGTCCATATACACCACATCTATTGCTCGACCTTCATCGACCTGTCTTGTCACCTCCTCAAATAACTTAATAAGATTTGTGAGGTATGACCTGCCCCTCACAAAGCCATGCTGACTGCCTTTAATCATGCTATGCTTTGCCAAATAATCATAAATCCTATCCCTCAGAATTCTTTCCAAAACCTTGCTGACCACAGATGTAAGACTGAGTGGTCTGTAATTGCCAGGGATTTCCCTATTACCCTTCTTGAAAAGAGGAACAACATTTGCCTCCTTCCAATCCTCCGGTATGACTCCCGTGGAGAATGAGCAGGCAAAGATCTTCGCCAGCGGCTTAGCAACCTCCTTTCTCGCTTCCCAGAGCAACCTAGGATAAATCTGGTCTGCCCCTGTGAACTTATCAATCTTAATGTTTTCCAAAGTTTCCCGCACATCAACTTCATCAAGCTTGATCTGGTCAAGCCTGTATCCCAGCTCCTCAAAATTCTCATTCACAACAGGGTCCTTTTCCTTAGTGAAAACTGAAGCAAAAAACTCATTTAGGGCTTCCCCTATCTGCTCAGACTCCATGCACAAGTTCCTTATGCTATCCCTGATCGGCCCTATCTTCTCCCTGATCATTCTCTTATTCCTCACGTACGAGTAAAATGCCTTTGGGTTCTCCCTAATCCTTTTTGCCAAGCCTTTTTTGTGCCCCCTCCTGGCTCTCCTCAGTCCATTTCTGAGCTCCTTTCTAGCAAGCCTGTAATCCTCTAAAGCTGTTTTAGATCCTTGCTTCCTCCACTTTACGTAAGCTGCCTTCTTTCTTTTGATGGGAAGCTCCTCTGTTCTTGTCATCCAAGGTTCCTTAATCTTACCCCTTCTTACCTGTCTCAGAGGAACAAATTCATGCATCACTCGCAACATCTGTTCCTTAAATAGTCTCCACATGTCTGCTGTGCCCTTTCTGTGGAACAATTGCTCCCAGTCTGTACTTCCCAACTCCTGTCTGATAGCGTCATAATTTCCTTTTCCCCAATTAAATGTCTTCCTTTGGTAACTGCTCCTTTCCCTCTCCAAGACTATGGTAAATGTGAGGCAGTTGTGATCACTGTCACCAAAGTGTTCTCCCACCGCAAGATCTGACACCTGTCCTGGCTCGTTGCTGAGCACCAAATCCAAAATGGCCACCCCCCTCGTCGGTGTCTTCATACTGAGTAAGGAAACCCTCCTGAACATACCTGACAAAAATGGCTCCGTCCAAACCATCTGCACTTAGGAGGTTCCAGTCGATATTAGGAAATTTGAAATCACCCATAACAACAACCCTGCTACATCTGCATTTTTCCAGAATCTGCCAGCCTATGAGTTCTTCAATCTCTCTACTGCTATTAAGGGATCTGTAGAAAACCCCCAATGAGGTGACTAGTTCCTTGCTGTTCCTAACTTCCACCCATACTGACTCAGTAGAGAAACCTTCCTCAACAACCTTCATTTCTGTAGTTGTGATGCACTCTCTGATTAGCAATGCTGCACCCCTTCCTCTTTCTCCACCCTCCCTGTTCTTTTTAAACTTTCTAAACCCTGGAACATCAAGCAACCATTCCTGCCCCTGTGAAACCCACGTCTCCGTTATGGCCACAACATCGCAGCCCCAAGTACTGATCCATGCTCTAAGTTCGCCACTCTTATTTCTGACGCTCCTTGCATTAAAGCACTCACACTTTAACCGATCCCTTTGTTTCATCGCATGAGAAACCTTCCCGATAGATTCACTACATCCTGTCACTGCCCCATCTGCAACTATTCCCCCCCTCTCAGATATGTGGCTCTGATTCCCATTCCCCTGCCAGGACATTTGTGCCCCTTTACTTCATGTGCAACCCATCCTTCATGTACAGGTCCCACCTTCCCCAGAAGGTATCCCAATGGTCGAGATATCTGAAGCCCTCCCTCCTGCACCAACCTCACAGCCAAATGTGAAGTTGCACTCGCTGACTATTCTCTATCTCACTATCTCGTGGCATTGGTAGCAAACCTGAGATCACTACTCTACTTATCCTGCTCTTCAGCTTCCAACCTAACTCTCTGTGGTCACTTTTCCGATCCTCAATCCGTTTCCTGGCTATATCATTGGTGCCAATGTGTACCATGATTTCTGGCAGCTCATCCTCCTCCTTCAGAATCCTGTAAACCCGATCGGCAACATCCTGGACCCTGGCACCGGGGAGGCAGCATATCTTCCGGGAGTCCCGTTCCTGACCACAAAATCTCCTGTCAATCTGTCTAACTATTGAGTCCCCTACCACTAGCGCTTTTCTATTCTCCCCACTTCCCTTCTGAGCCACAGTGCCAGGCTCAGTGCCAGAGACCTGACAACTATGGCTTTCCCCGGTCAGCCGTCCCCACCAGCAGTATCCTAAACGGTATACTTATTGCTGAGGGGAACGGCCACAGGGGATCCCTGCTCTGACCGTCGGTTCCCTTTCCTCCCTCTGACTGTAACCCAACTGTCCTTATCCTGAGGAGTGACCACCTCCCTGTACATCCTCTCAATTTCTCCCTCAGCCTCCCGGATGATCTGTAATTCATCCAGCTCCAGCTCCAGCTCCCTTACTCAGTTTTCGAGGAGCTGGAATTGGGAGAGACATGTGAAGTGTCTCTCACCTGCCACATTCTGCAGGAGGAACATGCAACTTCCCAAACATCCATATCCTGCTATTCTGAAAACCTGCACAGGATTAAACAATGGAAGAGAAGAGAAAAAAAGAGAAACCTGAAAACTTTCCGAGTTTACAGACTCTTAGTAAGGTTAGACGAGGTGGGTGGGAGGGAGGGGAGGCCCTACCGTGTAGGGTCTCGGGTTTAGATCTCACCCATTTAAAAACTTGCCGGCAGCCCTTGTTTCTCTCTGCCCTCTCTCCTCACCGCTCTTTTCCAAAAAAAAATGTTTTATGCTCATCTTCCCAGCAGTCCTTTGCTCCTCTCTCGCACCTCTCGGCAAATGTCAAATTTCCACAAACAAAATTATGATAATGACCAGAAAATCTGTTTTGAGATGTTGATTGTGGAATAAATATACATCAGAACACCAAGAATAACTCTCTCCTTTTCTTTGAAATAAAGCCATGAAACTGGGTTTAATGTCTTACCAGGTGTTTGTGTGTGTGTGTGTGTTCAGGACTGGATTGAAACCTTTCAGCTGAGTCACTAATTGACAGCCTGCCACTGCATTCCATTGGCCATTCCCTGGATTCATCTCTGAGAAGAAAATATGTTATTTTGTTGGTATAATATATGTTGTAGTTAATGGCCAATAAGCAGTCATTTTTAACAGGGTACAAATATAAAATAATTGAAACCAGTGCTGTAAAAATAGCATATGGACATCAGATGAGAACCAGAAAGGACTTGGCTCCATTGCTCACATGACCAAGTAGCCAGTTGGCACTATCCCTGCTCTGATTTGAAGAATGACTACGTAAGCAATGCTGTATACCGATGTGCAAGCAGTGCTCATTGAACAGTTTTTCAACAGAACAAATATATTCAGGAAAGGAAGAAAAATGGGGAGAGAAATCTTCAAGAGAACAGAAAGGATAAGATAATAACTGATGTTAAATGATGCTAATTTTAAAGAATATATACACAAAACAGAAAGACAAGTAGATTTTTTTATGCAGGGAGACTTAGGATTTCAGTAATATTATCTGGAACTCTCAGAGTGGGCATGTTATACTTCAGACTCAAGAAGTAAAACTTCATATGATGTTCAAACAACAAGCCTTAACGACAATCATCCATGCACTTACATTGCAGGAATCTGATATTTTTATTTCCCCTGGTGAATAATCCTTTTGGCTTTTCTATGTGACACCAAGTTTTTGTTTTATTTTGCCAAGCATTTATTACCATGAGTAATTGTAATAAATACAGAAATGGGAAGGCAAATAGGATTACTTGAATGACCTTTGAAAATCCCACAGCCCAGCAGTTGCCTATGGACAGAGATCATAGCTTGGACATCCTGACTTAGAGATAATTGAGAAAAAAATAATTCTTAACAAACTTGGCATTAAATGACACTGCTTGCCATAAGCCATCTGCAGCTCAGAGATAGCACTCTTGCCTTTGTGCCAGAAGGTTTTGGATTCAACTCCCACTCTATCAATTTCATCACACAGTCTAGGCTGACAATTGTGCAAAGGAAAACTGTTGCCATATTGGAGGCATTGTATTTGATTTAAATGTTATAACAACACCCCGTCTTTCCTCTCAGGTGGACACAAAAAATCACAAATCACAAACGTTTTTCAAAGAAGAGTGGGGTGTTTACCCTGATGTCTTGACCTATATTTTTCCTTTAACCAAAATCACTGAAATATGAGATGTCATCATTATTATCTTGCTGAATATTTCAGGGTACAAGCTATACAACACTATATAAATGTAAGTTATTATATTGCAACAGTAACTACACTTCAAATATGTTGACCATGAAGTAATTTGGAACTTTGTAAAAAAATGCTATTTAAATGCAAGTCAGATACTCACAAGGCCTCGTGGTGGTAATCGCTCCAAAAAGCCCGATGCAACTTGGATTTAGCCATGAATGCCAAAAGATTGCTATTGGGTCTTACCAATGTCCTGTATAAATGAAGCATAAGTGTTACTTTTATGTTCAATTTCTCTCATAATGAAAGATAACATTCCCATTAACCTTTTTAATTACTTGCACACTAGCTTTTGTGACATGTAGAAGAACACCTTGATCTCATTGCACTTCAGAATTCTGCAGTCATTCCCTGTTTATGTAATTAAGCAAATGAAGTTGAATAATTTCCCTACATAATACTCCACCTGTCAGGTTTTAGCCTATTCACTCAAATTACTTTCATCCTTCTTATGTCCTCTTCACAACATAGTTTCCTAACTATTTTTGTTTCATCAATAAATTTAGCGACCATGACTTTGTTTCCCTCAGCTAGGTCATTGATATAAATTGTAATGCCTGTCCACTTGTGTCATTAAACACATAGTGACAAAATAATGGAAGTATTTCCATGAGTCTGATAATGCACTTTATTTCCAGAGGGAGAACGTGTGGAATGATTTCCAACCAGTAGCTCACTTTCTCATGCTTTATAACATAAAATACCCCACTGGTTGAATTTACAAAGTTCTGTATTTGGAAGACACATAACTCCCTTTGGTGTTTTACAATATTTATAGTTATTGCCATATGACTGAATCAAAGATCAATTTTGGAAATTAAGTGCAATATTTATACAATTTAAGTCATTCAACATTTTGAATGATCTTCTAAGAGAGAATTAAAAAGTAAAATTAAAAAAATTAAAACTGGAATTAACTTGCACCAAAGATATACCTCATTATTGAGAAAATGATGAGGCTTTGACAGTGCCATTTTCTGTACTGCAGCCAGGAAACAAAGATGAAGGAGCACTGAATGTGTGAATGCATAGTATGTCCTGGTGCAAAGCATTTTAAAATGGTTAGGAATTGATTCAAATATTGTGAGAATAGCGCTTTGCTACAAATCAATTATTGTGGATCATCCTATTTGCATATATTTTTAAAAAGCTCCAGTTATAAACTAGGGCATATTCAGGAAGCACACTAATGATGGTGTAGATGAAATCATCTATATCTATAGGTTGGCATTGGAAACTCGAGACTGTTGAGGACTGCAGCTGATAGCTGCTGTTGGAAGCTGTGCAGCCTTATGAAATGCATTAGCAACAGGTATTGTCATAGGAGATGACAATACGATGCACCTGACTGACTATAGACCTAAACTTACTTGTAGATAATTTAGAGAGTCAGCCATGTGACTGTCAGGCAAGTAAAACAGTGTGTAGAGATATGGTTGGTGACATCTTGCTTGTTTCAGCCAAACAGATCATGCTGGTTGTCAATATCCCTGGCATGTATTCTGAAAATATGACTGTGAATGCGGTGGTTCTGATAAATCATCCAACATTATGGCTGGTTGAGCCTTCACATAAGACATTTGTGCCACCTGGAACACTACCAGAACCCACCTTGAGATTTGGAACCTTTGCATGCACCAATCCTTTGCCAAAACAAAATATGTCACCTCTCTGTAGAGGCTGAAATGGAGACACTGGTCAGTGGCCAAAAAATCTGATGCAGCTGGACCTGCCTGATTACTCTCCAATGATCTTCATTCTCCAAAAACGATAACATTTCTATTTGGGAATCCCCATAATGGAGCTATGGAGGAAAAAGAAATTAAATCAACTGGCACAAAAGCTTATGGATGCCTAAGTGAACAGAAAAAAAGCACAGATTGTTGATTTTTTGCACTATGCCCTTTAAGTGAAATCCCAAATACAGCTGATCAACGAGCAACCCTGCACTCCCATTGTGTGTGGACAAGATAGCACTTGGCATCCCACAAACCCAAACTTTTTAAGTTAGCACAAAGGACAAAATGTAACCTGACAATATTTTAAAATGCAAACATATGAGCACATTCAAGTTATCTACTTTTGCCTTAAAATATTTAAGGGCTCTGCTTCCAACAGCTTTTCAGGAAGAGAGCTCCAAAGTCTTATGACCCTTTGTGAGATAAGATCTTATCTCTGTGTTCATGGACAACCCTTTATTTATAAATAGTAACTCCCTTGTCCCAGAATCACTCACAAGAGGAAACATCCTCTCTAGATCCATTATGTCAAAATCCCCTCAGAATCATAAATGTTTCAATCAAGTGACTTTGTAATCCTCTAAACTCCAGCAGATATAAGCCTGGTCTTTCCTGGGCAACCTAACCATTCCAGTTATTGGTCTTGCAAACCTTCTTTGAACTGCATTTATGCCCTTCCTTAATTGAGGAGACCAGCACTGTACTCCAGATGAGGTATCACCAATATTTGTATAACTGTAACAAATATTTCATCTATTTGTATTCAATTGTCCTTCCAATACGTAATAACATTCTACTAGCTTTCCTAATTACTTAGTATGCCTGCATTATTGATTATTGATATTCATGCATTAGGACACCCAGAACCCTCTGCATATCAGAGCTCTGCAACCTCAATGGATAATTTTGCATTTTCCCACAACATATTCCATTTGCCAGATTTTTGCCTATTCCCGTAACCTATTTGTAGCCTTTGCGGGCTCATTCTTTCCTCTTCACAACTTACAATATCAACAAAATTAGCAGCCATACCTTTGATTCCTTCATCCAAGTGATTGGTATAAACTGAAACAAATTGAGACTCCAACATTGATTCCTGTGGCACACTACTCATTACATCTTGCCAACCAAGAAAAGACACTTTAATGCCTACTCTGTTTCCTGTTAGCCAGCCAACCTTTTATCCATGGTACGATGTTACCATCTACACTATGAGCTTTTGTTTTATGCAATAACATTTGATCTGATATCTTATCAAATGTCTTCTGAAAATCTAAGACCAGTACATCCACCAGTTCCACTTTATCCACAGCACATGCCACTTCTTTAAAGAATGTCAATAAATTGGTTAAACATAAGTTTTTATTGAGACCATGTTGAGTCGACCTGATTACCATGAATTTCTCTAAATGAAATGCTACAATGTCTTGAATAACAACGTCTAACATTTTCCCGATTACAGCTGTTAAACTTACAGGCCTACAGTTTCTTGTCTTCTGTCCCTTTCCCTTTTTGAATAAAGAAGTTATGTTCACTACTTTTCAACAAATGGAATCTTCCGCGAATCTAGGGCATTTTGAAATTCTTTTAAGATCAGGACCTAGGACATGAGACTTCCAATAATTGACTCAATACCACATCCTTGGTGGTTGTAATTTTCCTGACTTCATTCCTCCCTTCCATTTTCTAATTTACAGCTATTTCTAAGAAGTTACCTGTGATTTCTGTTGTGTTTTATATTTCTATGCAAAATACCTGTTTACTTCCTCTTCGGTTTCCTTGTTTTCTGTTATTGATTTCCCAGGATCACTTTCTGATGAAAAATCCAGAAGCTTCCTTGTCCAGTTTTAGATGCCAACAAAAATACACAAATAACAGATTTTCACCACCATCCCTGGTGTATTAAAACCTTGGTAAGACAGTTAATGAGAAATAACAAATGCAAAAGCTATAATTCAGAGTAATATTGATACAATAAACTTTTATTTTAAATGCTTTCCACACCCTCCAGCCACCTCAAGACACTTGGCTAATTAATTGTATTATAAAACATAATCTTGTTTTGTAAACTGTGGCCCCAGTTTTGAACTCAGCAAAATCACCATGACCTGTTCATTTGTTTCAGTCATATTGGTTGCATGATGAATGCTGGCTAAGCCAGTATGAGAACTACCTGTCTTTGAAAAATTGCCACACAGGTTATTTTCAATCTAACACTTTCTGTGATGTTACATGAAAGAAGAACGATCAACAACTGGAACAGTTGGATAAGTTGGATTTGCCTCAGTCTGCATTCTCAGTAAAAAAAACCATCTCTAACACTATTCTTCACCCTCAGAGATATAGTAAAGGATCAAGCTAGATTGCTGCTCCTGTCCTAGAGTGGAGCTTCAGCACACAATAATCTGTTCCCGAAATAAAAGTGCCAACACTGAACCAAGCTGACACCTAGTGGCCTTGCTGCAGAAAAGAAGCTAATCCTTTCACATTACTCTGTGCTGTTTCACATTCGAGCAGCAGAAAATGGGGTGACAAAAGTGTGTGGCATAACATTATTGTTTATAACTTATAGAATTATATATTTTAAAAAGTATAGAACTATAGGAGGCTTTTGTGGCATTATAGTCGTGTCCCTATCCCTCAACCAGGTTCTTGTTCCATATGTTCCAGAGACATGTAATAACATCTGTGAACAAGTTGATTCGAAAACAGGTTTAAAATTAAGTATTGGGTTATATATAAAAAGGGCGAGTTACAGGGGGCTCTTGTGACATAGTAGTAGTGTCACTACCCCTGGACCAGAAGGCCTGGGCTCAAGTCCCATCTGCTCCAGAGGTGCGTAATAACATCTCTGAAATGGTTGATTAGAAATTATCCAAAGTACAGAGTTAGAGGACTCTTGTAGCACAATGATAGTGTCCCCACCTCAGGGCCAGAGGACCTAGGTTCAGGTTCTACCTGCTCCAGAGGTGTAGCATAACATCTGAGTAGATTGATTCAAAATACCCATCGAGTTCAATGGTGGAGTCTGGCTGCTATTTGTACCTGCAGGGCAAATAGCTGTCTTGAAGTACAATGCAAAGTCAGCTAATAGAAAGAGCAGCATGTTTTTGAACAAGCAGTATTATAGAGCCCAATCCAGCAGCCCAAATTAAATGGATGCACCAACTTAAAGTTAACATAACTTCGTGAAGGAAAGTTTAACTTGAAAATATATCTTTTAATGTCATTTTATATGCATGTCTTTGCACAGGCTGTGAGGGTTGATGCACAAAGAATGGGGATGGATGTTGGGAAAGGATGCAAGGCTAATAAAAGAGAAAAGAAGCCAAAAGCAAGCCAATATCAAGGCATGAAAAGGTATCTGTGGGCATGTAATGGACTGGCATGGAAGCTGATTGCCTGTTTGTTGCTCAATGAAATGAGTGTAGCACTGAATGAATTAAGTGCATCCTCCTTTAAGATAGCTGAAGGTGGGAAACAGACTGAATGACACAGTAATTAATGTAGGAAATGGTGTAATCTAAGGGAATTGGGAACATAAATAGCATCATTTTCTCGGCTAATAGTAAAAGTTCTTTACCACAAAACATCACTTATCAGATTTGCAATACTTTTTCATGCCCAGAGCCATCCAATCACCCAACTGTTCCATTGCATCTCATGCACAAGAGAGAAGTGTTTGAGTCGTCGTTAATGACCTTAAACATCATAAAGTATTAAAAGTGTAATCAGACAGAAGTCAATGCCAGGCTAAAGTGTTTGGAATGTAGGTGAATAGCTGGTGAAAATATTGCATTTTAAAGCAGGAGAGGTAAATGGAGAGATTGAAACAGGAAATTTCAGAGGATTTGGCAATAATGGCTGAAGGTGAATGGGGATGAACAGGCACAAGAAGAATAACAAGGGTAGGTGTCAGTGGCAGAGAAACTTAAAAAGATTGTAAGGGGAAAAGCCATTCAGAGATTTCAGTTTAATTATGAGAAGTTTAAAATGAAGACAATAGGAGTCTAAGACCCAATATAGGAATGCCAAGGACAAGATTAATAGCTAAGAAGCAGTGGTGGCTTTATCACATTTTTGGCGAAGCTGACGTTTTGCGAGAATAGATGATAGGAGGTTTTGAAAGGCAGTTTGAATTGCGAGCAGAGGCAGAAGCTGAAATAGAGGTACTGTTTATAATTGAAATGATATGGCATTAGAAGCTCCATTCCAGCTTAGACAGAATACCAGACTCACATATACTCTGGTTTAGCTTCAAGTAATGGCCAGGGAGAGATACAAAATCCATGTAAGGGTATGAACCTATGACAGCAAAGACAATCGCATCTACCTTGTTAATATTTAATTGTATTAACTGTAGGAAATAACAGTTCAATAAAAAAAGGATGTCAAACAAACATTCTGTCAACATGGAAGCAGTGATAGAAGATGCAGAAGTAAAGCTGCTTGTCATCAGTATATGTGTGGAAGCTGAGCCCATACCTTCAGATGATGTTGCGTAAGGGAAGAATTTAGCGTAAGGGAAGGAAATGAAAGAGACTCACTGGATGCTTGCAAGACATTCGAGATGGAGGTGCAGGGATTGGAAAAGGATTCATTACTGGAGATGGTCTGGCTATGATTGGATGGTTAAAAAATAAAGTTAAAGCAATGTTATTGAGTTATAAAATTGGAAGAAATTTTGCAGAAGGAATGTATGGACAACTGTAGTAGAAACTTTAGAAAAGTTAAGGAGCTGAGTATGCGGCATGGACAAAATCTTAGAAGATATGATTAATGAATTGTTTAGAAACATTTCAGTCTGGGTGAAAACCTGATTAGGGAGCTTCAAAAATGTACTTAGAATGGAAAGCATCACAACACCCGCAACTTGCAAGTGATTCACATGTTAAACAATTATAAAACAAATGTGACCACTTATTTCTGTCAATGACAGCTTGCTGGTTGGTCCACAGGTAGACACCTATTACTTATGAGCAGAGGATGATCTGAAATTGTATTGCTGTCGAAGCATAGACACAGGTATAGCATATAATGGGATAGAAAGCTTACTTTGTAATTTGGTAGCAGGTCTGTTTGCTGAAGATGATAAAAATTGCCAAAACTGATCTTCTAACTTCCAGGAAATTTAGGCATTTGGCCCCAACCATTGACAGGTAAAGTTGTCAAGGTCAGCACATAAATTGTGAAGTCTACTGATCTTTGTCAGCCTTCACTCGTATCAGTAACACCATGAAGTATTTTATTTGAGATTGTCAAAAACAAATGCATATTGGGAGATAAGCAAAGTATCCTCTTTCTTGAAGTATCAAAAATATAGACCAAAAAGTTGCACTACCCGCAATATTGTAATGAAGTATGCCGACAATATAAAACCTTTACAACATGAAGAATTCTCATGTCCTGGGAACTTCCATTGCTCCTATTCCAAAAGGACAGTGAAGGGGAAGAAAAAAAAGCAGAAACTGCACAGATACTATAATCAGGAGCAATGTGCACTTTTTGAATATGTCTGTGTGAAAATGTTATATTAGAGGCAAGGAGTGCTTCATCAGTCTATTGTGCTCACAGCTTGTTACACTGAGTGCTCACATTTTCATGATATAAATTATTCAAGCAAGCAGCAGTAAAATGAAGTTTATTTTATAAGTATAATGCAATTGCCATGCAAGCTTTGACATGTAGGACAACGATTGCAAGCTCATTGTATAAATTACAAATGTACCAGTTACAGTTTTATTTTATCATTTTTGTTTCATCTAATCAATTGGATAATTATTTAGCTTCCCATTAGGCAATCACAGATCTCTTTTATTGTGACATAACTATCAGTGATGACCTTTATTTGAACTCATAAATAATCACTTTAGAAAGGAAATAATCACTGGTAGTGTCTAAGTGGGTTATTAGCAGCGTCTACAGATGGAATTATTTTAGCAATCATCCCTTGCAAAGGAAATTTGTTTGTTACTGACAGGCAATAACAGTTGTTTGTAAGTCCTACCTAAATGACCATTTTTAGCTATTGCAAATGGAACATAAAGCATGTTGCTCTGTCTTCAAATCCATTCATAAGGAATATGAAAAGTGAAAAAAAATTCTTAAATTTTAAAATGCACTAATGTAACACTTTTTTGAAGATATATTTTTGTTACAGAAAGCAAAGGAAGCTATCTTAGCTTTATTGTGTTGGAATATTTGACTTTCAACTTGACATTTATTAAAGGAGGGAAAACCAGTGATGAAATTCTGAGAGTTCCATTAGATGAGAAAGAATGGAAAAGCCCAGATTGTCTTCTTTTGGAGGAAATACTGTCAAAGTGACTATTGGTGTGCAACACATTTCAGGATTGTTGAGTATTTTTCCAAAAAACAATGGGGTTTGAAGACAAAGTTAACACAAGTTAAAAAAGACATCAAAAAAGTAAAGAAATAATATTTATATCATAAACAATAACAGAAATTGCTGGAAAAGTTCAGCAGGTCTGGCAGCATCTGTGGAGAGAAATCCGAGTTAACATTTCAGATCAAGTGACCCTTTTAGTTTTATTTATATCATGCTGCTTACAACCTCAGAATATCACTAAGAATTCAGTCAAAGAAGCGCCCATAAAATTCAGTCAAACTGTGTTGTAACATACCTTCATTTCACTATAACTTCCACTAGCCTTATAACCCTTTAAGATATTTTTAAGGTGAGAGGAGAGAGATTTTAAAAAGACATGAGGGACAATTTTTTTACAGAGGTGGATCGCATGTGGAATGAATTTCCTAAGGAAGCGGTGGATATGGGCATATTTGAAAGACACTTAGATAAGTATATGAATAGGAAAGGTTTGGAGGTTATGGGCCAGGAGCAGGCAGGTGGGACTAGTTTAGTTTGGGATTATGTTCAGCATGGAATTGTTGGACTGAAGGGTCTATTTCCATGTTATATGACTTCATGACTCTATGTCTATGTTCCTCAGAACTTGCACATTCCTACTTTCTTCACTGCATTTTGTTTTTAAAAATACATGCTATTCATAAGATTTATTAGGGTACATCACTTGGCTGTTCAATGTTGACATTGCGCAAGGTGCAGTTTAATATACTTTCTTCCGCGAATGTACTCATTGCATTTACAGTAATAGGTAATGTTTACCATAGTTATTATATACATTATTACATGTCAAACATACAGCTTGAGGGATTTTTCATATTTTCCAGACCTTGAATGTACGATAGTCAAAGTGCCTTGGACAGTCACCTTTTCTCACTGTGTCTTTCAGCAATTTTCCCAAGCTCCACATTAACCATTAGCTGTCTCAGCTTTAATCTTTGAAATTGCCTGCTAAACTGAGCTATGTCCAACTGACTCTATCCTCCTTCCAACATAGGTCTCTGACCAATGATTACTTGTACATGTTTTAAAAAAGTAATTATGGGATGTGGGTGTTGCTGCTGGCCATCATTTATTGCCCATCACTAGTTGCCATTGAGACATTGGCAGTGAGTTACCTTCATCAATTGCTGTTGTCCATGTTCTGTAGGTAGACCAACAATGCCATTAGGGAGGGAATTCCAGGATTTTGACCCAGCAACAGGGAAAGTTTATTTCCAAGTCAGAATGGTGAATGGCTTGAAGGGTAGCTTGAAGCTAGTGGTTTTTCCCATATATCTACTGCACATGTCCTTCTGGATTAAAGTGATTGTGGGTTTGGAATATTCTGTGTGAGGATCTTTGGCGAATATCTGTAGTGAACCTTGTAGATAGTACACACTGCTGCTCCTGAAAATCAGTGGTGGAGGGAGTTAATGTTTGTGGATGTAATGTCAATTAAGTGGGGCGCTTTGTCCTGAATGGTGTCAAGCTTCTTGTTGTTGATGTTATGCTCATCTAGAGAACTGGGGACCTTCCAACATTCTCCTGACTTGTGCCATTTAGATGGACATTTGGTGGGCAGACTTTGGGGAGTCAAGAGGTGAGTTACTCACTGCAGTATTCCTCGAGTCTAACCTTCTCTAATGGACTCTGTACTTATATGGCATGTCCAATTGAGTTTCTGGTCAATGGTAACACCCAGGATGTTGATAGTAGGGGAGTTCAGTAATGGTAAAACCATTGAATGTCAAAAGTGGGGGTTAGATTGTCTTTTAATGGAGATGGTCATTAACTGACATTTGCGTGGCACAAACACTACTTGCTACTTGTCAGCTCAAACATGGATCTTATTCAGGATTTATTGTGTTTGAATGTGGACTGCTTCAGTATCTGGGGAGTTGCAAATGCTGCTGAATGCGCAATCATCAGTGAACATGCCCACTTCTGACCTTATGATGGAGGGAAAGTCATTGAGAAAGCAGCTGAAGATAGTTGGGCCTAAGGAACTACCTTGAAGAACTCTTGCAGAGATGTCCTGGAGCTGAGATGACAAACATCCATCGACCACAACCAGCTTCCAATGTGACAGATATGACTCCAACCTGTGGAGAGTTTGCCCTCAGATTCCTAGTGATTCCAGTCTGCTAGTGCTCATGGATGCCACACTTGGTTGAATGTGAACTTGCCACCTGGAGCCAAATTTCTACTTATGTCATGCAGAGTCAATTTTTATACAATAATGCTCTTGCAAAGTGTCATGGGACATGTTATTTTGTTGAAAGTGCTGTTTAAATGCAATATTTTGCCATTACAGTTGTGCAGTGTGGCAGCCAGTGTAATCCACAAGAAGGAATGAAGCAAATGACTGACTTGTTTGAGTGATAATAATTGAGGGGCAAATGTGAGCCAGGAAAAAGTGAATTTTCCTCGCTATTCTTCAAAATAGATCTTTTATATTAGCCTGAAAGAACAGAACTAGGCCTTAGTTCAATGTTTTATTTGAAAAGACAGCAGTTCAGACCATAATGTGGTGGCAGATGTCTCTCCACCTGTCCATAAAATGGCACTGGAATCCGTTTCAACAGCTGGTGGTTCCTCAAGAGATATACTGGATGTGGAGAATTAAAGTATTGAAGTACTCATGATGTTGTTGCTGTGGTGGGATCCATTGCAGCTGGTGGGCACCCACCATGAACCATGAAATTCCCAGCACAGAGCGCCTCCCCCTGGGGCTCAATGGGAGACCTCTAGGTTTCACCAAGCAGGCTCCTGTTGTGGGAAAGAAATGCACTTGGAGGGTGGAGATGGTCCTTTAATTTTCTTCATGGTAGTGGTATGTTACTGCTCACTCAGGGAGTCTAGTTGCTATGACACCTTTTATATGCATGCTGCAGTCTGGTGCTACAGATAGTGATGGCACAGGCTCCAATTGCCTTTCATCAAAGAGCTGACCATGAGTTACTCCCACCCTTACTGCCTACCAATGATGTATTTGGAAAGAATTGCAGATTTTTGATCATATGGCCACATTATGAAAGCACCTTCCTTGGGCATCAAGCCCTGAGGTGGAACTCGAACTCAGAAGGATGTTGTGAAACTTGAAAGGGTTCAGAAAAGATTTACAAGGATGTTGCCAGGTTTGGAGGATTTGAGCTATAAGGAGAAGTTGAATAGGTTAGGGCTGTTTTCCCTGCAGCGCCGGAGACTGAGGGGTGACTATAGAGGTTTATAAAATCACAAGGGGCATGAATATGATAAATAGACAAAGTATCTTCCCTGGAGTGGGGGAGTCCAGAACTAGAGGGTATAAGTTGAGGGTGAGAGGGGAAAGATGTAAAAGAGACCTAAGGGGCAACCTTTTTACACAGAGGGTGGTGCGAATATGGAATGAGCTGCCAGAGGAAGTGGTTAAAGCTGGTACAATTGCAACTTTTAAAAGGCATCTGGATGGGTATATGAATAGGAAGGGTTTGGAGGGATTTGGGCCAGGTGCTGGCAGGTGGGGCTAGATTGGATTGGGATATCTGGTCAGCATGGACGAGTTGGACCGAAGGGTCTGCTTCCATGCTGTACATCTCTATGACTCTATGAGTCTACTGGCTGACAGTAGGGATGTAACAAAAGACCTCTCCAACTGGTCATAAGTGGCTCAATTAGCCTCCTGCTGAGTAGCTGACCTTGTAATTGACAAAATGCCACAACAATGGGAAGATGTCAGAAACACTCCCCCATCACATTCATGACATTTTTCTAGTCCCCCTGTTTCCCAACACACCATCAGATAAACATTCAGCAGGTGTCTCCAGAAGTCTAGTACTCTCTCAGAACTGTATTAAATGCCAGCCTTCATATGTTCAAGTCTCTGGAGTAGACTATAAATCATTGTATCTCATTCAGAAGATAGGAGTGTGAACAGTGAGCCACTGCTGACTCCACAGGTGATTAACATGCTCATAAACTAACTTCTGATGTGAATCCACATAGTATGCAATTATAGACTTCAAATTAGATATAAATAGAGATTCCCCCAGCACTGCTCCACATCGGTCAGCACTGCAGAAATCTTACAAGAAAGTGAAGTTTCAGAATACAATTAATAATTATTGTTACATTACAACAGATGTCATAGTACTGTTGTGTATACCTGTGTTACTGACTATGCTAAGAAGGGATAAAAAATGTTTCCGATGGTTATTGCTGGCTATGGCAACTTCATAAGTGCTGCCAATCAGAAAATATCAACCCGGCATACCATCTTTTGAGTAGTGTAAGCTTAGCTTAGCTTACATTACAGTGTGGAAACAGGCCCTTCGGCCCAACAAGTCCACACCGACCCGCCGAAGCGCAACCCACCCATACCCCTACATTTACCCCTTACCTAACACTATGGGCAATTTAGCATGGCCAATTCACCTTACCTGCACATCTTTGGACTGTGGGAGGAAACCGGAGCACCCGGAGGAAACCCACGCAGACACGGGGAGAACGTGCAAACTCCACACAGTCAGTCGCCTGAGGCGGGAATTAAACCCGGGTCTCTGGCGCTGTGAGGCAGCAGTGCTAACCACTGGGCCACCGTGCCGCCCAGTAACTGAAGGCATGATATATGCTTATTGGTGTACTTTTGAAGAATGTCCAAGATATAGTCACTGTATCATGGCGAATCCATTACCTGTTGTCATAGTGCGCCAGCACTGATAGTCTGCAGTAATACTTTCATAAGTGTTTTCAACACTTTGCAACACTTGTTGTAGGCTTTGGCAATGGACACAAAACATCTCCTTAGGCAATGTGATCTGCTAGATTACTTCCTCTCAAAAAATTCAGATGGGGTATTTCTACTATGAAACCTGTTGGTGCTAATAGTGGTGCTACAAGTGCCAAGTACCAGGGAAGACAAATAACGTAATAAAATAAACAAAAAACATTTATTTTAATATTACCACATTCTTTCCATATCCTGTACATGTCTCTCACCATTTAATCTTGGATGTTCACTTGAAATGTTCATTTTTAAAATCAGCCATCTTGCACTATAGAACAATTGGCAAGGTTGTGCAAGACAAAAAACACCTCGATTAGTATTGAAGTGAAGTGGTTGGACAAAACCCACTTCTTAGGATTGATAACTCCAACATTAATGTTTGAAGTATTGATATGCTAAAACCCACTTGGAGTTAATACAAACACTTACAGATTGCAGCAAAGAACTAGAAGCTGCTGTATGAATGCAACAAAAGACATGCTTTAAAACACTATTGTTTTTAACAATGTTTTACATGCAGATAAGTAGATTTATGGAAATTTATTATAATATTGCAACAGACTCAAAGAAAACAAAAATGATAGAGTTGTGGGATACAATCCAACGTATAAATAACTGATCTGATATCAAAGCCATAAGTGAATTATGGTTAAGTTACAAGTGGGATACAGATTGTATCAGAACATAAGAACTAGGAGCAGGAGTGCGCCATCTGGCCCATCAAGCCTGCTCTGCCATTCAATCAGATAATGGATGACCTTTCCGTGGACTCAGCTCCAGTTACCCGCCCACTCACCATAACTCTTAATTCCTTTACTGTTCAAAAGTCTACCTAACTTTGCCTTAAAAACATTCAACAAGGGAGCCTCAACTGGTTTTCTGGGCAGGGAATTCCACAGACTCATAACCCTTTGGATGAAGAACTTTCTTCTCAATTCAGCCTGAAATCTGCTCCCCCGTATTTTGAGACTATACCCTCCTAGTTCTAGTTTCACCCACCAGCTGAAACAATCTCCCTGCTTCTATCCTATCCATTCTATTCATAATTTTACATGTTTCTATAAGATCCCCCTTCATTCTCCTAAATCCAATGAGTATAGTCCCATCCACTCAATCTCTCCTCATAAGGCAACCCTCTCAATTCTGGAGTCAACCTAGTGAACCTTCTCTGTACTCCCTCCATTGCTAGTACATCCTTTTTCAAGTAAATCTCATAAATCCTTAGCATGTTTCTGCTATATATTAGCTTTTTTCTGTTGTATATGGGTGTAAAATGGTTAATATTGACTAACCATCATAAGCACTGCCCTGAGGAATCAGGCATATGATGAAAACCTCTAAGCAGCCTCTGAAATAATGTATACCATAAGCTTAAACAGGTATGTAATTCTAAGGCTATATAAGGCTCTGGTCAGATCACATTTGGAGTATCGTGCACAGTTTTGGACCCCATATCTCAGGAAGGGTGTACTGGCCCTGGACTGTGTTCAGACGAGGTTCACGAAAATGGTCCCAGCAATGAAAAGCTTAACATTTGAGGACTCTGGGTTTATACTCGATTGAGTTTAGCAGGATGGCAGGGGGAGTCTAATTGAAACATACAGAATACAGAGTGGCCTGGATGGAGTGGATGTTGGAAAGATGTTTCCTTTAGTAGGAGAGACTAAGACCGAAGGGCACAACCTTAGAGTAAAGGGAAGACCTTTTAGAACAGAGATAAAGAGAAACGTCTTCAGCCAGGCAGTGGTGAATCTATGGAATTCATTGTTTCAGAAGGCTGTGGAGGCTAGGTCATTGAGTATATTTAAAACTGAGATATATAGGTTCTTGAGTATCAACCAGATCAAGAATTATGGGGAGAAAGGGGGAGAATGGGGTTGAGAAACTTATAAGCCATGATTGAATGGCGGAGCAGACTCGATGGGCTGAAAGGCCTAATTTCTCCTCCTTTGTCTTATGGTCTATAATATTTACATTGTTGTCATGATACAATAATCCAGATATTATCTTCTACAAGAATCTCTTCTAGTTAGACTGGAAGGTAGCTAATCTCATCAACACTAGACATACATATACTTAGAAGATATTAGTACATACAACATGACGTTAAATCTCACCATGTAACATGTTGGCAGTGTAGGGGATCAGAAGATCGCCTTTAGCTTCACCATACAATCTGGTGATCAGCAGTGATTTGAATGGAATCTGACAACTGATCTGCATTTCAGACCTTGTAAGAGATGAAATGGAGCAGAAGAAAGCTGCAGGTCTAAAGTAAAGATGGTAGTAAGACGGTGGTCTATGAGAGCAGTCTTGAATTCAAGTTGGAAGTGGGAATGAACAGATATCAGAGATTGTTTGAATCAAAAGCAAAAGATCTTTGGACAAAGAGCAAACTATAAATGGTTGTAATAATTCAAGCTGAAAGGGTGAGAATTTTTTTTAAAATTACCAATCAGATTGTGTGTACTTGCCTTGGCATACAAGTAACACAGGGCATGGCGAGAAATAGAGTAAATAACAGGCACAAAAGAGAAATTCATGAACAGCATTGTAGAGTCCAGGACATTGTGAAACCAATAATTAAAGCAGATAAATACTGAACAACTTAAAGATGATCAGTTCTAGTCTAACAGGGAACTTTTCAAGAGATTTCATTAAAGATGCAAAAGCTGGGAAAATATAGAACATAGAGCAGTACAGTACAGACCCTTCAGCCCTTGATGTTATGCCGACCTTTTATCCTACTCTCAGATCAAACTAACCTACATACCGTACATTTTACTATCATCTTGACTAAAGCTGCAGAAAGGCAATAATCTTCTGTCTTAGCCACAGAAAACCTTCTGCAACAGCAGCAAGACATGAGTTGACTGGCATTATTGTGAGATTAAAAATCTTCAAAGGAGATACAGTATCACAGTTAAAATTAGTTTATATGAAACATTTGAGTTGGTGAAAAAAGAGAAAAAAAGAGAAATGCAAATGATAATGTTTGAATTGGCAAGAGAGGAGAAAGAAATGGAAATGGAAAAGCTTGAACACTAGAGACTGAGAAAGACAGAGAACTCAGACAACATGACTTGGCTAGAAGATAGCTTAGACTGAGAAGGATAATTCAGAGGATGATTCTGATTCTGCTTTGATTGACCCAAAAATAAATTCATTTAGTACCTAACTATAGAGAGGATGGAGTTGACAGATATTCATCCCATTTGAAAAGATGGCTGTGAAGCTGAAGTGGCCAATAGAAGTCACAGCATTATAAATCGTATTGCTAATCAAGAAACTGCAAGTCAAGAAATAGCCAGTCAAAGGTCAGCTGGTAGATTTCTCTGGGCTCTGGAAATTCATGGCAGAACCTAATAAAGACAGAATCCCTCAAGGTTCATTGTGTCAGAAAAATAAATATGATTGACACGATTGATGAGATAGAAAGCTGTGACTGTACTGGTTTGGAGGAAGGTGTTTTGCTGCTATTAGTACTTAGGAAGTTCAGATTCTAGAAGCAAGCAAGTTTTGCAAGTATACACAAGGAAAGAGACAAACAATGGACATCATAATCCAGGTGAGATCATTGAAGCACCTGCAATTAGATTGAGTCAGAATGCAACACAGCACAGTCACCAACTAGTTATGACAGTTACAAGCCGAACACTAAATGTCCTGGAAGAGACAAGATCAAATGGAGTATCCGACCTCTTAACCTTGAGGGAGAGAACAAGTCAATTTAACCAATTGTTCAACTCACCAGGGGCAAACAAGAAAGTCTGAACCAATTGCTAACTATTTTAGTAAAGATCTACAGGTGAATTCACATGAAAAACCCACTGACACAGAATATGTGAATGAATATGTGATACATACAACTCAAATGAAGCCACCATTAAGAAGACACCAGCAATGTCCAAAGATTCCGAATACTGTTTAAAAAATTGAATGTCAGCTCCAGCAGGGACCTCATTCTCCATGAAAGAAATGCAGGAGATTAAAGATCTTCCATTTCAGAGAAAATGACAAACCTCAGGCTTTTAGAAGGACACTCAATGTCACCAACAGCTATGGTCCCACCTGATATTAACATTGGACAGATCAGACCTCTCGGCAAAACTTGGATTGGTCAATCCTGACTTTATATTTCTTTTAAATGTTGGGGTCAGTTATTGTGTGCATTTATAAGTGTCTGCCAGTATGCATTTAACACAAAGAATAAGACATTTATTAACTAAGTAAAATATGAATGCTTTACATCAAATGGTCTGAGAAGATTCAACACTACAAGCTGCAAATGCTGCCTTCAGTCACCTAAGGATAAGAATCTTCAATGACCATGACATCTGTACTGATACCAAGGTCTTTGTGTATCAGGTAGTCATCCTCTGATTCTTTTATATGGCTCCGAAACTTGGACTATGTATAGATGCCACCTCAAGACCCTTGAGAAGCACTGTCAACTGTTTCAGAATAATTCTGCACATGAGCTGGGATGACAGACATACTAACATCAGTGTCCTTGAAGCAACTAATAGCACCAGCATTGAGCATCTGAAACAGTGTGCTGAGGATACCTGACTTCTGACTTCCAAAGTAGATCAACTTTGCTCAGCTCAAGGTTGGCACTTGAACAAGAAGACAACAAAGAAGTGCTTCAAAGAGTCCCTAAAAGTTTCTCTCAAGAAATACAACAAAGATGTTAATGCATGGGAGACCCTTGTTCAGAAGAAATCGACTTAGAGAAAACTCCGATGAAGGGACATAATTCTTTAAGAACACCCTGCAGAAGTATGATAAAGGAATTGGACAAAGGAATGCCAATGATCTCAAAGCCAAGGAGCAATTGCACCTCCGAGCAACACCTGCCTGTGGCTAGAAATGTGGCATGTGGATCGGGCTCGAGGGTCACAGAATTTTCTGAAGGAGGGTCACTGATCCCAAAATGTTAACTCTGATTTCTCGTAACAGTTGCTGCCAGACCTCTTGAGATTTTCCAGCAATTTCTGCTTTTGTTTCAGATTTCCAGCAGTGCAGTTTTTTTCATTTTTTGCAAATGAAACTCCATGTTAATTGAACTTCAAAGGAAACACATGAGTTCCCTCAACTCAGTTTTCAGCAATTTTGCTTTGGCACACACCTACTGACTGATTGACTGACTTCTATATTTCTTTTTGTTTCTCTGTGTATACTTGACCCCTGTCATTAGGTAACAGCAAAGTTTTAATCCCTGTCTCTTCCTTAAAACACAAACATTCTAACACTCATCCTTTCATTGCAAGGCTTGTTAAACCTTACTAAAATACATGCAAATAAATAGGTGATAGAGTCACAGAGATGCACAACATGGAAACAGACCCTTCAGACCAAATCGTCCATGCTGACCAGAGTCCTAACCTCAACAAAGAGTCCCTGAAGACTTCTCACATGCCAGCACTTGGCCCATATCCCTCTAAACCCTTCCTATTCACATACCCATCCAGATGTCTTTTAAATGTTGCAATTATACCAGCCTCCACCACTTCCTCTGGCAGCTCATTCCATACATGTACCACCCTCTGCATGAAAAAGTTGTCCTTTAGGTCCCTTTTAAATCTTTCCCCTCTCACCCAAAGCCAATGCCCTCAAGTTCTGGACTTCCCCACCCCAGGAAAAAGATCTTGTCTCTTAACCCTATCCATACCCCTCATGATTTTATAAGCCTCTATAAAGTCACCCCTCAGTCTCCGACGCTCTAGGGAAAAAGACCCAGCCTACTCAGCCTCTCCCTATAGCTCAAATCCTCCAACTCTGGTAACAAACTTGTAAATCTTTTCTGAACCCTTTCAAGTTTCACAACATCCTTTCAATGGGAGAGAGACCAGAATTGTGTACAATATTCCAAACGTGGCCTAATCAATGTACAGCCGCAACATGACCTCCCAATTCCTGTACTTAATGCTCTGTTCAATAAAGGAAAACATACCAAATGCTTTCTTCACTATCCTATCTACCTGCGACTCTACTTTTAAGGAAATATGAACCTGCACTCCAAGATCTCTTTATTCAGTAACACTCACCAGGACCTTACCGTTAAGTGTATAAGTCCTGCTCTGATTTGTCTTTCCAAAATGCAGCATCTCACATTTGTCTAAATTATACTCTATCTGCCACTCCTCAGCCCATCGGCCCATCTGATCAAGATCCTGATGTGCTCTGAGGGTACCCTTCTTCACTGTCCACTACACCTCCAATTTTGGTGTACTCTGCAAACTTACTAACTATACCTCTTAAGTTCACATCCAAATCATTTATATAAATGACAAAAAGCCGTGGATCCAGCACCAATCCTTGTGGCACACCACTGGTCACAGACCTCCAGTCTGAAAGGTACCTAAGATTCCCTGGCATCAAGCTAAAAATAAATATTTAAAAATGAAACTAATGCCACTTTTCTCACTTCCAGACGTACAAAATACAAAATGTAAATTAAACATCAAATTATACATTGTTCGTAAAACTTACATGCAGCAGAAAAAGGGAAAAAGTATCTTTAAGACACATTTGCAATTTTTTCATATAATCTTTTCTTACCACTATTTCTACTTATACAGATTTTACTCTAGCATTAACAATGTACTTCAATCAAACACATAATGACATACCGTACAAATCATAATCAATTACAATATTCATTATTTTCTCCACATTTGCTCTAGATAAAGCATCTGCTATGATATTGTCTCTTCCTGCTACATGAATAGATTTCAACTTAAATGGTTGTATCATTAAACTCCAGCTAAGCAGTCTCAGATTCTTGGTATGAAAGTTTGTTAGAAACATCAGAGGATTATGGATCTTGACATATGACTTCAAAATGCGATGAAGGCAATGCCAAACTCAGTTTCTCTTTTCATGCTAGAGTATTTCTGCTTGTAAGAATTCAGCTTTGGAGAAAAATAACTAACTGGCCATTTCACACCCATCTCATTCTTTTGTAATAAACTGTACTATCAACAACTGGTTTCAATGACTTCGCATAATAAAATATTTCAAAGAAAATGTTACAACAGGCAGTACAGCTTTCAAGTTGTGAAAGACACTATAACACTCTTCTGTCCTTACAAATGTCTGGCCTTTCTTTAACAAACTTATCAGGAGAGTCACTACAGTGCTGAAATAAACTTCTGATAGAATCTATTTATGCCTTTATATAACAAGATTTTTCATTTTGTCTTAGTTACTGGAAAATCCAAGATAATCCTGATTATTATCACAATGTGACCCAGATGAGATTCTTTTGTTTTGCAAGATCAGCTTTTTGTTCAAAGTTGTAAATGCTCCTTCCAGGTTTGGTTGCATCAAGTCACTGATCTACACAACACAGGTGTATAATCATCCAATCACCTTGTGAATTAGTCATTGAAAGGTTGTTGGGATAATTTTTTCATTCCAAATAGTATGACTTTACGTTGATGAAATCAATCCAGGGTTGCAAAAGCTGATATTTCCGTGTCTGTTTCAGTGAATGAACTTGTCAAGACATTCCCAACAATCAGCTGTAATCATGGTCTTCAAAGTTTGGTGCCTTCTTTTTAATGCTCCTTCTTATTATGGATGATAAGTTGAAGACGCAAATTACTTTACTCTAAACAATTTATTGTTTCTCTATATAGCTGTACCATAAAATTTGAATCTTAGTCTTTTTGGATTATTCATGTCTTGCAAAGCATTAATTTAACTTTCCTCCTCCATTAGTGCTATAGCTTTCTCTAAAGATGCTGCATAATGAAGTCTTGATAAAACAAACATAATTGTTCAGAGATATTGATTCCTGATCAACCTATTTATGTAGGGGCTTGACACAAATTATTAAGGTGCTACTACACAATTTTTCAAAGGTTTGTTTCAGATTTGAGGACATAGGTTTAATTGATGTTTGGGCTTCTCCAATTACCTGACATGTATGACATGTCTGGCAAGATGTAACTCAATCTTTATGCAACCTTGTTCAATAAAAATGTTTTCTTGTTTTAACCTTTGTTTTCCTAATACCTAAGTGACTTACTATTGGAATTTTGTGACATGCGCATAAAATTCTTTTACAATACCCAGATGAACAACATCTGATGGACCACTTCCTAATTCTCATCAACTGGTATTTGAGTGGTCACCACTTCCTCATTTGCATATTACCTTCTGATTCAGTCTCTGAATAGGTTGTTTGATAGACATTTCTCAAATCAAGATCTGTCTGTTGCATTTATACGGTCATTGAGTCATAACTTTTGGTCTAACTCGTCTGCACTGACCAGACATCCCATCCTAGTCCTGTTTGCCAGCATTTGCCCCATTTTCCTCTAAACCCTTTCTATTCATATACCCATCCAGATAACTTTTAAATGTAATTGTACCAGCCTCTCTCACTTCCACTGGCAGCTCAGTTAAATACAGGACATCCACCACCCTCTGCATGAAGTCCCTTTTAAATCTTTCCCCTCTCACCCTAAAACTACATCCTCTAGTTTTGGACTCCCCCAGTCTTGGTAAAAGACCTTGACTGTTCATCCTATCCATACATTTCATGATTTTATAAACCTCTATAAAGTCACTCGTCATCCTCCCATACTGAAGGGGAAAAAGCCTTAGCCTATTCAGCCTCTCCCTATAACTTAAACTCACCAGTCCCAGCAACATCCTTGTAAATCTTTTCCGCACCCTCTCATGTTTGACAACATCCTTCCTATAGAGGACAACCAGAATTGTATGCAATATTCTAGAAGTGGCCTCACTATGGAAGACTGGTCAAAAAACTAAAAACCCATGCCATACAGGGTAACGTGTCGAATTGGATCCAAAGTTGGCTCAGTAACAGGAAACATAGGGTAATGGTCGATGGGTCCCCTTGCAAATAATCTATCCATCTCTGCCTTAAATTTGCACAAGGATTCGACACCAATGCTCTTGATGGCAAAGAATTTCAAAGACTCACAACCGCCCGAGAGAAGAAATGTCCCATTATTTCAGCCTTAAATTGGTGCTCCTTAATTCCGAGACTGTGGCCTCTGGTCCTAGACTCTCTCATGTGGGGAAACATCCTCTCAGCACTTATCCTGGAAAGACCCATAAGAATCAGATACGTTTCAATAAGATCTCTTCTCAGTCTTCTAAATTCTAATGACTCCCAATCTGTTTAACCTTTGGTCAAAAGACAATCCCTCATGCAGGGGAACAATCCCATCCATCCTGAAGAGCCTTCTGTTAACTGCCTACAATGAAGTAATCTTAAATAAGGAGTCAAAAACTGCTCACAGTACTCCAAATGTGCTCTCACCAGCAATTTATATAGTTTCAGCAAAACCTCTCTGTTCGTATAATCACATCCCCTTGAAATAAGGGCCAAAATTCCATGAGCCTTCCTGATTACTTGGCTAAGTTCTTACCCTCACGTACCTTTGTGTTGTAGCTTTCTGTAGTTTCTCTCCATTTAAATAATATTGCTCTTTTGCACTCGCTTCCAAAATGAACAATTCCACATTTTCTCACATTATATTCTATTGACTAACTTTTGCTCACTTATGTAATATCAATATTATACTGTAAACTGTTTGCATCCCTTTTCAAACTATTTTAGTGCCGTCTGCAAATTTGGCTACAGTACATTAGCTTACTTCATCTGAGTCATTACTATCTGTTGTAAACAGTTGCATGCCTAGCACTGGTCATTGTGAAACACTAGTGGTTGCAGATCACCAATGTGAAAAAGAACCATTTATCCACACTCATTCTTTCCTGCCTTTAAGCCAATTCTCTATCTGTACCAATAATACCACCTCTGACATTGTGGCTCTTATTTTATGATTTAACTTTTTGTGAGGAGCATCAATTACTTTGACATCCCAAGTGAGAATAATATTTTTGAACAGCCAGGTCATTTCACAAGATAAAATCAATTCCCTTTAAATGGATGTGATGTGTTATCCCAGCCGCAAACTCTGCACTTAATAAGTCACTCTTTAATTATATAATGAAACCAAGAAGCTGTTTTGCTCTATTTGTTCTCAACAAAAGTCATTTCCACTAAAAGTCATGCACCCAGCTGCTGGTGAGATGTTGGTTGCCATGGCTGTCTTTCTAAGAAGGTGATTGAGATACAGCAGGACTATGGTGGATGACAAGCCTGGGTGGAGCAGCAGCAAGCTGCTAAGGAGATCATGAAGCATACAGTTTAGGGAGAATTTGTAGCCACAGAGCCCATCCGATGTGTGGTGTCTACTAGAAGACCAGAGCTTTTTGCTTTTGACCCCATTTCTTGGAGATGAATGGGGCATGGTGTCAATTCATGATAAAGCTATGCTGCACGCTGGAGCGGGGTCTGAGAGCTGTAGGAATGCAAAACCATCCTCTCCTCCATGCCACTGGCTCCTACCAGGAACCAATGGGTGATCTGTGTGGGATCTCTTAGTTGTCCATCCACATATGTATCAAGACAGTGACAATTGCCATCTGTGCAATATCGGACCATCCATTTTGTTTCCCAATGACGGGGTTAATGCAGCAGCCTGAGCAGATTGAGAAACATAGCTGGCTCCCCCAGGTGCAGGGTACCATCAACTGTATACTTGATGTGGCACTGAGAAGGCCATATCACAACATTGTGGAATTCATCAACAGGAAGAGCTTCCACTCAATTTATTGTTACCATTTCCTGGAGGGACGTGCCCACTGTCCTGGCAGCTGCCATAACTCCTACATCCTGGAGCACCCTTATGTACTGATGTATTTAAGGGCCCAAGTGCCTTAAAAGGCTGGTTACTGGGGGATAAGGTCTATCTACTGTGAGCATGGCTCATTATATCATTGAGCAGCTCCCTGACTGATGGAAAACACAGTTACAGCTGCTCATGCATTGACCAGGACCATGGTGGAGCAGACGATGGGACTGCTGAAGATGCAGTTCCACAGCTTGGACTGGTCTGAGATTCCCCTTCAGTATAGTCTAAACAGCATGTTCCTCATTATTCTGCTGTGCTATTACACTGCTGCTGAGGGGCAATCGTGAATTACCAATGCTTGTCTGGGTGCACAGTGGCCTTTTAAAGATAGTGTAGGCATAGTGAATGCCATTCTTCTGGTGGATGTGATGGTGGGTTTGCTGAGTGGGGGTTGTTTTGAGAATGGCATAAGATGATACTGGATCAGATGAGAGGGGCACCATGGGGGCAGGGTTGGTGCTATGCTTTACATAATTGGAACAGGCAGTCAGGTAATGCGATAGATATTCAGGAACTGGGGGAATAGGAACACTCTTCAGAGGAGGAGGAGGAAACTGTCCTTGTGTGTGACACAGCTTATTTGCATCGGTCACTACAAGCCAGACAGAACTTGGTTGACACTCGATTGCAATAGATGAGAGCTGTGTGTGCAGATCATCATGGAATGTAGAATAGTTGCTGGTTATGATGCCAACCTTTGGTTTTCACAGTGGGGCTGAACTGCAACTTCCACTGTGTTTGTTTATGTTCAGTTTTGCTGCTGTAAATAAAATCTCAAGCTGGGAATTTCTGATTACTTTTCTGTGAATGATATTCCCCTACTGGTCAATGACAAAATGCGGGGCTTCAATGGGCAATGGGGACAGATTACCATGATCTCGAGAAGGTGTTTAGATGGGACAAACTGCATGTTCTGGTGGTTAACTAACAATTAAGATGCAAGAATGGGGTTGTAAGTGTGAGGGACTGTCAGAGGGATTGAGCAGTGTGGCATGATTGTTGCTGTGCCATCACACTGCTGCTGAGGGGAAAACCTGGATTACCAATGCTTGTCTGGGTGCACAGCGGCCTTTTAAAGATAGTGTAGGCACAGTGAATGCCATTCTTCTGGTGGATGTGATGGTGGATCTGCTGAGTGGAGGCTATTTTGAGAATGGTGGATGATGCTGGAATCAGATGAGATGGACACCATGGGGGCAGGGTTAGTAATTCATGAGGTGGGTTTGGTAAAATAAGACAAGAAACCTTGCTAGGTCTTGTGGCAAAAACCTTCCTAAAAACCCACCACAACTGCACTTATCCAAAAATAAACTGTAAGATTCTGCCCCATGCCTCTCATTTCTTTACCACACAAAATACAAAATGTAAATTGTAGGCCTGTGATTAACAGTGTGCCGCAAGGATCAGTACTAGGTCCTCTGTTGTTCATCATTTATATAACAGTCTAGATGAGAATACAGGAGACATAGTTCGTAAGCTTGTGGGTGACACCAAAACAGGTGGTATAGTGAACAGTGAAGAACGTTATCTATGACTATAATGGGATGTTGATCAACTCGGCCAGTGGACTGAGGAATGGTAGATGGAGTTTAATTTAGATAAATGTGAGGTGTTACATTTTGGTAAGACAAATCAGGGCAGGACTTACATAGTTAACGGAGGTCCCTGGGAAGTGTGCCGAACAGTGAGACCTAGGGCTGCAAGTTCATATTTCCTTGAAAATGGTATCACAGGTAGACAGAAGGTGCTTGATGGTGAAGAAGGTGCTTGGCATGCTTGCCTTCATTAGTCAGATCTTTGAGTACAGGAGTTGGGATGCCATGTTATGACTGTACAAGATATTGGTTAAGTCACATTTGGAGTACTGCATACAATTCTGGTCGCCCTGCTATAGGAAGGATGTTACTAAATTGGAACGGGTGCATAAAGATTTACGAGAATGTTACTGAGACTAAGGTTTGAGTTGTAAAGAGAGGCTGGATAGGCTGGAACATTTTTCCCTGGAGCGTCAGAGAGGCAGAGTGGTGACCTGAAAGAGATTTATAAAATTGTGAGGGGGATAGATAATGTGAATAGCCAAGGCCTTTTCCCCAGGGTAGGGGAGTCCAAAAATAGAGGGCATAATTTGCAATGAGAGGGGAAAGATTTAAAAGGGACCTGAGGGTCAACGTTTTCATTCAGAGGGTGATGCATATATGGAATGAGTTGCCAGAGGAAGTGGTAGAAGCCAGTACAGTTACAACATTTAAAAGATATTTGGACAGTAACATGGATAGGAATGTTTTAGAGAGAAATGGGCCAATGCAGGTAAATGAGACTAGTTCAGTTCAGGAAACCTGGTCAGCAGAGATGAGTTGGGCTGAATGGTCTGTTTCTGTGCTGTATGACTCTGCGTTTTTATACTGTTCGTAGCACAACCTCCACCCAGCAAACTACCATCAAAATAGTGAAACCTCCAGATCATTTGACTTTGTAAAGTCAGTTTAGAGGGAGATGTGATAATGGGAAATGTAATTACATAAACAAGAGCATAGTGATAGTTTATTGGAAAAAAGCTTGGCAGGAGATATTGTATGTGGGTTCTATAAGGGTCTGAAAGGGTTAACACTGATTGAGTGGCATAAACACTACCACTGTGACGATGTCATGAGGATCTTTTCAGGAGAGTAACTTAGGATTCTGAAGCAGTGAGACCTCAGATCAGATTCTCCACAGTTTTCATGATGATGTCTACTTTATAATATCTAAATAGTTCCAGAGTTCTAATAAACTATGTCTGGTTTATTACAAGGTAGATGAGAAGAGGGCTAGACCACAGGGGACCTGGAGAAACAGATACCTTCATATATCAGTCGACAACAGTTTGGGAGTAGGAGTACCGCTGTAGCAGGAACTAAACACAGAGACATATTTCTATGTTGAAAAATAAATTATATTTTGTGGAGTGTAAACTGTTAAGTTTTATGAGGCTGAGGTAATGAGAGAAGATGAAGTGTGTGTCATTGATTGAAGCAGAGGGTTATTAGTGCTGGCTGATGTTTTATACTTATTGTCAGGTTAAAAAAAAAGATATAGTTGTGGAGAGTGAAAAAAGAATTCTGAATTTATCTCCTATGTGCTGTGGGCCCTCTGAGCATTTGTCTTCTGCTCTCTTTCGTTCTTGTTAAACTGCACCAAATATCTCTTCTTCAGTCTCTTGCTGCAGCTCCGATAGACAATAGCTTCTTTCATTGGGAGATTGTAAAGAATATGGCAAACCATCTTATTTGGAAGACTTTAGTTCATTAAGCCATACCCCTTGATCTTTCTGCACACCAGAAATGTTTCTAAACATCTATAGTATTTTTCATTGTAACTCTGATCCAAGGTTGAGTCCAGTTATATCTTCTTTCAGCTGATTAAAAAAAAAAGACTTACGCTGAGATGTACTTTCATCTGGCATTGCCTTGAACCAGCCACTCCATAAGACCCTCCCAGCAGCTATTCTGAGTGTTAGCTTTCCTCTGTTCCAACCCAAATAACAGCCAGTTATTAGATCAAAAGACCATAAGAGAGAGAAGCAGAAATTAGGCCATTCAACCCATTGAGTCTGCTCCACCATTCAATCATGGCTGATAAGTTGGTCAACCCCATTTTCCCACTTTCTCCCGGTAACCTTTGATTCCCTTGATACTCAAGAACCTATCTATCTGAGTCTTAAATATATCCAATGACCTGGCCTCCACAGCCTTCTGTGGGAGTGAATTCAAATTCTGTCTTTGTTCTTGGCCACTGCGTATTAGCAATATCATGATAAACCGATAAATTGTAGATTGTGTTTCTGCTCATGGTGTATTATGGTTAAAATTCACTTTATAAAGATACTGACCAAAGCATTAGAGTCAACAGTATCAAAATACATATTTTATTTAAAAATGCAATATGCTAGATGTATGCATAAAAATCAATGCTGTATTTTTACGTTACTTTTCTTTGCCATCATATTTCTCTTACAATATATGTTTACTTGAATTGTCTTTACTTATCCTTATCACTGATGTTAATACAGCTCTAAACAGGCTTCACAACCACTGAGACTACAGCTGACATGCTTGACTTATATTACATGGCACATAGTAATAACATAAGGATTACTGATTTGGGGCCTTAGAATTATTATTATAATTAAGAATTAAGTAGTTAAAATTAATTTTTATAAGTAATATGAGATGAAATATCAGAAAATGTGCCTTAAAGGACCATGTTTATTACAGTAAATTTAAAGTTCATTCAATTCTATTGCTTTGCACATAATATAAATTTAAATCATAAGGATATATTATAGAACTCAACCATTTATTAATTTAACCCTTTGATTGGCATAAGCCTATTTACAGGATCAGTATTCCAATTAATTGAGTAGTAGTGCTGAAGAATAGTCACTTCTGCTAATTTAGGCATCAGAAATAATTATCTTGGAATTTGATAAATGTGGTGTGTATGGCTTGCTAATAAGAGTAATGTGTATATACAGAGTAGGATATTATTCACATTTTCAGTTCTAGAAAATTCATGGCATACTGTAATGAAAAGTCTTCAGAATAAAAATGCAGAATGCGTCAAACAGTTTGAGTATTGTATTTATGCAGTACTTTTCACAATGAATATAATTATATCAAAAGATAGACCACATTAATATTAATAACTTGCATTTTTCAACATATAAACTGCAGAAACCAGGATTTTTTTTCATTCTAATCAAACACAACAGGGAAATATTAAACCTCATGAGGAGTGTTTGATTGATTTACTTTGTGTATGTTCCTGGGCACAAAACCCTATCCTTCAAATATCTGATTAACAAGTAACTGGTAGATAATTGCAGGACAACCATGTAGCACACAACATTAAGCAAAGTATATTAATCTATATTAATTCAATAGTCTGTGTGTGTGGCTTGACACATGATACATTGTGGGAAGAAACAGAATGCTCCATCATGGTCAGTTGTCACAAAATAGTAAATGAAAATGACTGCACTGTAGGTTTCATTGAAACACTTAGTAAAGATAACCATTGCAGAGGAAATACTACATTGTTTGTTGTTGTTGCAAAAGCAGTCTAAATTTGGGGAGGGGGGGGTTTGGGGGGAGAGGCGGTAATACCCAAATTCTGGAGTACATGTCTTCATTTCTATTGCTGGAATATTATCAGAGCCACAACCTTTGTGGTATCCGGTGCTCCAGCCATTTCTTGATAGCACATAAAGTGACTCAAATTAGCTTAAAGTTGTTAAGGAAATAAATTCATTTCTTCAGTCAGAGGGTGCTGAATCTTTGGAACTCATTGCCACAGAAGGGTGTTGAGGCCGAGACATTGACTGTATTTCGGACAGAGATAGATAGGCTCTTGATTAGATAGGGGATCAAGGATTATGGGGAGAAGACATGAGAACGGGCTGAGAAACAAAGCAGCCATGATTGAATGGAGAAGTGGACTCAGTGGGCCACATGGCCTAATTCAGCATCTATATCTTACGGTCTTATGGTCTACCTCGGTAGAAAGGTTCAGTTTCTGCGACTTCTGAGAGCAAGAGTATTTGGTTAGAAATTTGCAGAATATTAGAATCTGAGGAAGTCTCAGTTTTATGAGGATTCATGTACAAAGATATCATAGTTTAGAGGACAGAAACTGAGGAGGATCTGTTAAGTCAAACTTAAAGATTTGGTACAGATGTGCAATTGCTATGGATATGAATCACTGTCATGTGATAGTGCTGGACAAAAGTTTTGGTCACCATATTGCAATGGACCAGGCCAGACCCCTTCAAAAATTTCAAGAAAGTAGCCCAGACCCTAACTTTGTGAGTTGTTTTAAGCAGGTGTAAAGTGGATATTCCAGGAATGATACAGTTGGCCCAACCATTGAGTTTTAAACAAAGCAGAATTTAGTTTTAAACAAAGAAGAACAGAATATTGAATAACTTATCTTCTCTAAAAACCCAATAGATTATCCCAACTTAATGATTCTGTTCCAAATACTTGCAACATTCCTCATAAACACCCCTTTGCAAAAAAAGGAAAAATACAACACAGATTCTTACAGGAGGGATGTCAGAGAGAAGGAGGATCAGCTTGGACCTGCTTCTTTGGGTCCAGGAGCTTCACAACTGACTGCTTTCAGTGAACAGTCAGGCTGTAAAAACTAAACCAAATTAAACCAGAGAAAAGCTGAGCTGGGAGAACTGGCCACTCTCCCCTTTCATTGTGCAAGTATTTTTTTGTAACTTGAAAGCATTCTCAAGTAGTTAAACCCAAACCTTTTAGAATTGTTGCTTTTATGACCTCTCTGAAGAAAACCACCAAGGACAGCATAACCTTGTTAAAAGAGCAGCATCGACACTCTCCCCCGCCCCTTAAAAAAAAGAACCATCAGTATCAAAGATGACTTCATTTTAAAACCCTTTAATCTTAAATTGTTAGTACACTACAACACAAATATGCATTATGTTGACTATAATCATGCAAACATATGCTGCTACATTTTGATTTAGTTTGTTTTAGTCCTGTCACTGAACGCCTCTGTTTCTCATTCAAGTCTCAACAATGCATCGGCAATCACGTTTTCTCATCCTGCCACATTCACAATTTTCAAATTGAATGGCTGTAGCAACAAGCTCCATCTAAACAGTCTGGAATTTTTGTCCTTAATTTTTTCCACAAACTTCAATGGGTTATGGTCAGTGTAGATGATTATCTCAGATACATTACTGGTAACACAAATGGACTGAATTTGGTCAATTCATTTGGTGCATCTCTGATTGCAAGAAGTACAGATGGAATTCCCTTATCCCAAGCATCTGGATAGTCTTGACTACAAACCCTCAACATGGTCTTTAATGTCTGATGCCACCTTCCTAGTGCTCCCTGCAATTCTGGATGGTATGGAATAGATTTGGATTGTTTTATTCCTAAGCTGTCCATAAATTCTTTGAATAATCTTGATGTAAAGTTTGACCCTTGATCTGATTGTATCTCTATGGGTAAAGTGTATCTCATGAAAAATATGAGTAACTTGTCTACAATCCTTTTAGCTATGATATTGAAAGTGGAATGGCCTCTCGAAATCGAGTGGACACATCCATTATTGTTAATAAATACCTATTCCCACTTTTTGTTTTAGATAGGGGTCCTAAGCAATCAATTAAGACTCTTATAAAATGTTCCTCAAATGCTGGAATAGGTATTAAAGGTGCGGGATTTACTACTGCCTGTGGTTTTCCAATCACCTGACATATATGACATATCTGGCAAAACTCAACTACATCCTTGTGCAGTCTAGGCCAGTAAAAATGTTTTTATATTTTTGCTTGAGTTTTTCGCACCCCTAAATGCCCTGCTACTGGTAGTCCATGTGCCTCTCGCAACACCTCCTTTCTATAACCCACTGGCAATACGGTTTGATTAACTTTTGCCCATTTCTCATCTGCCTGAATATGTGATGGTCTCCATTTCCTCATTAAGACATCATTTTTAAGATAGTAGCATTCAGGAATACATTTTGATTCTTTTTCTGTATACAATTGCTTTAAATTTTCATCTTTCTGCTGTAACTCAGTTAATTTATTTCAGCTGAAGATGTCTACTTTGCTATCTAACTGCTCCTGGTTTATGTCGCCTATCTGATCAAACAGGGTCTCTGCTAACTTTCTTATCTATACTCTTTGATCTCACTTGTTTTAACTGGTGACTTTGTGACCTCATTACCACACAGTCAGGAAAAACTCCAGGATGTGTGTTCTGCGATAGTTCACTTGCCTGATTTTCCACTGGCTTTTCAACCACAGTAGACAGCACTCCTACCTGTGAACCAGCTATATCATTACCAAGGACAATTTGTATTCCTGGAGCCAAGAGTTTGTCCAGTACTCCTATCATGACTTCTCCATTCTTCACTGGACACTCTAACCTCATTCTACATAACTGAGCGCTTCTTATCTGACCAAAAATTCTCTTTTTTGATGATAGTCCTTCAGTGGTACATATCTCCTCATCTTTCAGTATCACAGATTGAGAGGATCCTGTATCTCTTAATATTATAACATCGTTACCTGCTGCTCCTAGCCTATGCGAATAAACTTTACCTTTGCAGGTGTATGGTTTAAGAAGATCTGGCACTTCCTCCTTAACAAACCTCTGACCGGACTGTACATTCTGGTGCAGCTTTCCGTTACCACTCCATTCACTGGCTTATCCTGTTTTCCTGCATCTGGCTTCCCAGTGCTTCTCCTAACCCACCAACACTGTGATTTCATGTGACCTACTTTAATGCAGTGAAAACACCACAGCTTTTTAACTTCTCTTTCCTCCCTCAAGGGTTTCCTTTTTAACCTGTGGTAAAGTATCCTAATTATCTTCACTAAGATGTACCCTTCCCTTTCCACATGAGGATTTCTCTGTTCTCAATTTCTATCCCTCACAGATTGAAACTGATATTGGAAGCCAAACTTTGATTAATGCACCAACTCATAATCATCAGCCATTTCAGCTGCTAGTCTTGCCATTTAGCTCTCTGCTCTTCCACATGTGTTCTCACTACTTAGGAAGCGAATTTTTGAACTCCTCCAAAATAACCGTCTCTGTCAGAGTGTCATAGATTCGCTCTATTTTTAATCCACTTATCAAAATTACTTTGTTGATACTTTCAAACTCAGTGTAGGTTTGACCCGGGTCCCTCCTTAGATTCCTGAAACATTGTCTGGAGGCTTCTGATACAAGCTTATATGCACTTAAGATAGTTTTCTTCACCTCCTCATACACACCGGATATCTCCCCTGATAGTGATGTGAAAACCTCACCAGCTCTACCTACAAGTTTTATTTGGATCAACTGGCATTTATTTAGCTACCTTTTCAAATGAAATGTAAAAGGCTACCACATTGTTCTCCTCAATTTTAGGCAATGCTTGAATATATTTAAACAGTTTCTCACCAGGCCTTTGGCTCCCATAGGTTTGCTCATCCTTACTCTCTTCCTCATTAAGCTTACCTTCAGCCTTCACCTTCATCCTTTTAAGCTGATTTTCCTGTCAAAGTGCCAATTTCTGAAGTTCAAACTCCCTCTCTTTCTTCCGTTCTTCTCTCCCCCTTTCACTCTTTTCTTTCTCTCTCGCTTGCTATTTGTTCTGCTAAAGTGATTCTGTCATTTTCTTTTTCTTCTGCTGAAGTGATTCTGACCTTTTCTTCTTGTTCTGCTGGAGCCTTTCATTCTTTTTCTCATTCCTGTGTTTAATTGTAATTCAAACCATTTCATTTCTGTTGCCCTTTCCTTGTCTTTTGCTTCCAACTCAATCTGCTTCGTTTTCAATTGAACTTTAGCCATCTCTAAAGATTTTGGTGGTGTTTCCAGCAAATTTAAATGCAGAGCTATTGCAGCAATTATCTCTCCTTTCTTTACGGAAGGAGGCAGCTCCAATCCCAGCTTATCTGCTAATTCCAGCAGCTTGGCCTCAATTCGCCTTTTGTAAAACCCCAAAGTCACTTCTTCCAGCCCCAGAAACCTCTTAGTGACTGAAAGAGCCATTGCTATCCCAAGCACTGTTTAATCAACTAGGAGAAAGGGAAGACTGCAAATGCTGGAGATCAGAGTTGAAAAGTGTGCTGCTGGAAAAGCACAGCCGGTCAGGCAGCATCTGAGGAGCAGGAGAATCAACATTTCCAACATAAGCCCTTCATCAGCAATGAGGCTTGTGGGCCAAGGGGGATGAGAGATAAATGGGAGGGGAGTGGGGCTGAGAGGAAGGTAGCTGGAAATGCGATAGGTAGATGAAGGTGGGGTGAAAGTGATAGGTCAGAGAGGAGGAGAGCAGATAGATGGGAAGGAAGATGGACAGGTAGGACCATTCAAGAGGGCAGTGTTGAGTTGGAAGGTTGGGACTGGGATAAGGTGGGTGGAGGGGAAATGGGGAAACTGTTGAAATCCACATCGAGGGTCCCACGGCGGAAGATAAGGCGTTCTTCCTCCAGGCATCGGGTGGTTAGGGCTTAGCGATGGAGGAGGCCCAGGACCTTCATGACTTTGGTGGAGTGGGAGGGGGAGTTAAAGTGTTCAGCCACAGAGCGGTGGGGTTGTTAGTGTGATTATCCTAGAGATGTTCTCTGAAATGATGTGCAAATTGGCCTCCAGTCTCCCCAATGCAGAAGAGACCACATCCTTTCTGTGTCAGGTCCACGCTTCCACCAACCCACCCGGCATCTTCCCCTGCCATTGCAAGAAGTGCAGCACCTGCACCCACACCTCCCCCCTCAACTCTGTCCAAGGCCCCAAAGGATCCTTCCACATCCAACAGAAATGTACTTCCACACACGTCATCTACTGCATCCGTTGCATCCGAACAGCCTTTTGCGAAGGAAGCTCTGTTATCCTTACTTGGTCTGGTCTACATATGACTCCAGAACCACAGCAAAATGGTTGACTGCTAAATGCTCTTTAAAATGCTCCAGAAAGACACTCATTTGAATCTAATTGTTGCAAAGCCTGATAATAGGAATGAAACTGGATGGACCACCCATTAATTGAACAAAGTACTGAAAACAAAAATGATACAAAGAGACCTGTCAATACTGCAAAGTCCTCTTTGTTAGGAGCTTGTGTCAAATTTGTCTCACAGGCTAGTCAAGCAACATCTCAAATGGTCATGCTCACAAAACCACATTTTATGCACAATGGTTCGGATATCAATATCACCAGCCCTTGGTATGCCCTGCCCCACCAACAGGACAGACCCACCAGAAGTGTCACCACTGTGGTGTTCAGTCAGAAAGGAGTTGCCCTAGATGTCCTGAACACTAACTATGGACACATGAAATCTTATGACATCAGAATAAGAATGGGCAAGGAAACCTTCTGCTGATTACCACCAAGTGCCCTCCTCTCAATTGATGGATTATTTCTCTCCCCTGTTGAATGCCACTTGGAGGAAACGCTGAGGGTGACTAAGCCAAAGAATGTACTCTGGATGGAGGACTTCAATATCCATCACCAAGTGGCTCAGTAAGCACCACAACTGGAACAAATTGTCTAAGTCCCAAAGAAAATAACTGGAACTATCATGAGAGACTGTGTTGAATAGTATAGATTTCAAACAGATCTAGAAAAATCACAACTGGACATCCATGATGTGCTGTGGACCAGTTCAGCAGCAGAATTGTACTCTCGCCCAATTTTTAACTTCATGGCCTGCCATAACCCCCATTCAACTGTTACCAGCAAACTAGGGAATCAACCCTGGTTCAATGAAGAGTGTAGGGAAGCATTCCTGGAGCAGTACACCAGGAATACCGAAAAATGTATTGTCAATTGGTGAAGCTACAACATAGAACTACTTATATGACAAGCAACATATGGAGTTTGCAATAGACAGAGTTAAGCAATTTCCACAACCAACAGAATAGATCTAAAATCTGTAGTCCTGACATTATCCAGTCATGATTGGTGGTGGACAATTAAACAACTCACTCAGAAGGAGGCTCCATAAATATCTGCATCCTCAATGGTGGGGGAGCCCAGTACAGTTCTGAAGTCCTGAAGAAAGGTCACTGGACACAAACTCCTTCTGAACCGTGACCTTATACAACAAATTCTTGGACTTTGAGTGAAAATTAAGGTACAATGATATAATTCTAAATCAGGTTGCTGGGTGGCTTGGAGATGATCTTGCAGGTGGTGAATGAGGACTGGAGAGGCTAAGGAAATCAGCAGCAGGAGACTGTCCTTTCCAACTTGGAGATAATGCACTAAGAAGTCAGGGCCTCAAGAGGCATTCCATGTGAGTGGCATACTATTTTCAGAAATCATGCTTCACACTCTGACCTCTCCAGTATTCTCCTGCAAAGTGCACCTCAGGTCAACACACCTTATAACTTGATTCATTCTCCAGGGAGGTAATATCCCCATCTGAACACTCAGCACTCACACTCATCCTCAGCCTATTATCCTCTTACATCATGCTTCATGGTAACCCTCCACAAATTGTGTTCTTCCCTCTTCTCCACCCAATGTCTTCGGGCCATTCAAACCCCTTTGCTTTCTCTCCTTACAGGGAAAGAAGAGATAATTAAACAAGAGACAAAGACTTGGGTGGAGTATGGCCCTCCAGAGACCAGCACCTTTTCAGTCACTGCTAATATGTTCCCATCTATTTCATAGGAAGGAGATCCTGTTCAAGAAGGTTGCAGAAAATAACAGCAAGTTGTTGTGAGAGCTTGAACTTTTGCCTGTACACCCTGTGTTGGGGTCTCTCCCCCTTCCAGCTTGACCTCAGGGTTCATTCCATTAAAGGAGAAGGCAGCTAGTGCTACTAATGCTGCACCTGCAAAGGAGTGATTGAACATTTGTGAGAAGAATGTTTTGTACTGTAGTCTCTGAATGGCTATGTCTGGACCTCTTCAGTGTAATTGATGAAAGCCTCACCTGCTTGTCAGTTTCACTGAAGAACAACATTCACTAAGAACTCACCTCAGTAACCCTGGCAAGTTGTTGATGGGTCAAAGACAGGTTCCATTGTTGGGAAATCCAGGATTCGGGGCTTGTAATTGACATTTTAATGACCTCAACCGCTTCTTAATTAAATACCCAATAGATCCAAATAACTCTTCTGCTCTCCTTGATCCCATCCCAGAGAAAGCTAGAAGAAGTTTCAACTTCCACATCTTTCCCATCCTGTTAATACCAGAACGTGTTTCAAGTGGCCTGGGAAAATCCCGCCTGATGTCTTTGCTATCCCAGGTGTTGAATTGTTGGAAATGGTGACCTATCCAGATCTTGATGTCAAACAAGCAATGTGTTGCATTCCTTGGGAAAGTGATAAAGACGTTTCCTCTGGCAAACATGGCAGGATTCATTTGTTTTATGCAGAATATATTGCAGATTAGTTTATCTGGCAGATGTTCTCTGTGGTAACCTGGAAGTTTAATGTAGTTGTAACGTTGACAGTTATGTGAGGAGCCATTCCAATCATAGAAATTTTCTCCCTGCCATGGTACAACAGATGGCATAGCTCAGTCACGACCTCTGCAGTGAGACAAAGGCAGCAAAGATGGGTCTCCTGTGACATACCCACATTAAGTGTTACATTGTCTTGAAATGCAGGACTTTGGGGATTGCTGGGATGGAATCTTCTTCCTGAGGTGATTGCTGCAACAAAAGGCTCGATCCCTTCCATGAATTGAATCTCTTTTCCAATTAAATGGCATTATAAGGTCGGACATAATGCTGCTGAATTGTGTGCTGAAGTAACTGCTTAGCTTCAGGACAGAGGGATTGATTGTTACTCCAAGCAAACTTTGGGCAGGCACAGGAGTCCACCAGCTGACCACCTAATTGTCTCATTAGGTGGGAGGCAATACTGAAAACCTGTTGTGGAAGATGGACCACAGTAACAACAACCACAAAGTCCTAATATATCCTACATGCCCTTGAATTTAGTAAAGGGAAATACATACTATTTTAAAGCAATATAGATGCCTATGCAGTGCAAAGGTTTAGCAATAGGTCACCTCAACAGGACTCACCACCTCAACACAATGGCTACAAAAGCAGGACAGAGGCTAGGTATACTGCGACGAGTAACTCACTTCATGACTCTTCATAGCCTGTTAAGAATCCACAAGGCACAAGTCAGGAGTGTGTTGAAATATCCTCCACTTACATGGATGAGTGCAGCCCAACAACACTCAAGAAACTTGACACCCTCCAGGACAAAGCAGCTCGCTTGATTGGCACTACATCCACAAGCATCCACTCCCTCCACCACTAACGTTCTGTCGCAGCAGTGTGTACTATCTACAAGATACACTACAGAAATTCACAAAACATCCTCAGACTGTACCTTCCAAACCTACCACCACTCCCATGTGGAAGGACATGGGCATCAGATTCCCTCAGCTCCTCCAGTCCTCCTTCACCACCTCCAAGCCACCCAGCAACTTGATTTACAATTATATCACTGTACCTTCATTTTCACTCAAAGTCCAAGAATTTGTTGTATAATGTAATGGTTCAGAAGGCGTTAGTGTTCATGTTACTCAGAGCACACCATGCTGATGATGTTACACATTCAGTGGGGTTAACAGTGGAGAACCCAAAAGGGGTAGATCTATGTCCTCCGATACACTACCTTCTCCTGCTTTTTAAATAACGTTTCCCATTTCGCAATTAATTGTCTCTTCTATATCGCAGCATGCTGCCTCCAATCCGAGAATAGATTTTTCCAATTCTCCTACCACCCCTAATAACCCCTCTTAACTTACATTGAGTTGATTCCAGGGCTGACTGCAGCATGACATTCCCACCCCGGACCAACTGGAAGAGACAACCTTACTGACGTGTCACAGGACCCCTGACTGATCTTACAGCAACTCCCCGGACTGTTTGCATTGGACTTGCAGAACTGACTATGACTCATTCCCAGACTATGGTGATATAAATCCCCTGAGCATGTCCAAGACTCTGGACTAATAATGGGTACTCCCCCTGACTCATTGTGACAGGACATCCTGACTGAAGGCTGTCTCTCTTGGCCTGACTGAAGACTACCCTCCTTAAACTTTGAGACAGGACCATTTCTTTAGCACACATGGTGTGTTTGCTGCATAGACTGCTGGCAACTGGTGCAGGTGTGAGACTGATGTAGCACAGTGCCTTATAGCAAGATGCCCACCATCTTGACTGTTCAATGATGGCAACCAGGACAAGCTGCCTGGCTTTGTGTCTGTGCTAAAAGAGACAGAATTAACATAAACCTTTTTACTGTGGCTGAGGTGACCAAGTGCAAAAAGACAAGGCGGGGCAAGGCAGAGGCGCTGTGAGCATCCAAATAGGTGCAAAGTACATAAGCGCTAAAAGAATAATCTAAAAGCCCGAAATACAACCTGGTCAAATCCTTGAGATGGGTGCATGTGGTTGCCTGTCCCTGCAGTAAAGTGTCCTGGCAGCAGCATTACAATGTACTGTTACACTCCAAAGTATAGCATTTATGTGCAGAACTGTAATATAAATGTAGTGGCGATGAGACTGGGATGATGCTGGTAAGTGTCTCCATGGACAAGGGGCTGAGAGTAGTTGCTGCCCATCGAACATGCCCTAAGATGTTGGTGCCTGCTGTCCAGAATGGAGGCCTGGAGGAGCAAGTGGTGAGCTAGAGTCACCAGGTACCTGCTCAGACTTTTATGTCGGGAATTGTTTCCATTGAGTTTCTATTCAGCATTTAGAAGATTGGGAAACTGCATATCGAGGAGGCAAGAATTGTAATGCACGCAAATGGATGCAAATAGGCCACTCACCAGTGACTAATGAGATTCTCTTCTCACCATTTAAAACTTTTATTCATGCCATGAAGAATTGTACTTTTCTGGTCTTGCCATATTTTCCCAACTGACTCACCCATCCACACATTGTTCATCAGCTGGTAAGATTTTGCTCATTTCTTAAACTTGCACACTTTCTTAGTGTTTCTCTGTGGAAGGAGGATATGAGGCATTGGAGGCTGTGTGTCAATGTTAACTAGGTGATCCAATATCTCCTTAGGCAGGTCAGCAATTACAAGCACCATGAGTACTACCAGGATGGCTGCCTGCAGTACTTGCTTTCTGGCACAGTTACATTAATTAATTACAATAAACTTGACATGCCTTTGTCTAGGAAGCATGTGTGAGTACATCATCAGCATGCTGAGAGATGAGCAGGAACAGATTGTTGGATGGTAGTAAAGTTGGTAAAACCCTGCATTATGATTGTCTTTACCACAAATAAATCCAGGCCAAATGTACTGCTGTAGATTAGTATCATGGCATTTTGAGCCCCAGTCAAAAAAGCTGCTGTGGAAGTTCCACCTGATATTAGAGCATTGGCTAAGAGAGACTTTGCTACAGAAGACACAGAAATAGTCACATTCTCCTTATTCTGTTTGTACTCATGATTTATCCATGTAACCTTCCAAGCTCTGCAACTTTACATACATTCTAGTGATTGTGCGAATAATTGTTGGTGAATATCAAATTGTATTTGAGCCAAAGCATTTAAAGGAGCCCTTGAGCATTCTACCTAGCCAATAAATGTGCAGTCCTATAATACCACATGCACTTATTCTTCTTGTTTCTGCATTGTTCTTCTTCCTACATCTCAATAACTAACCCCACAAGCGAAGAATGAGAGCCAAAGGATGATACTCACTATACGCTTGGATTGAAATGTGACATCTGTTTTTCCATTAGTTCTATAATTTCCCAGTTCATAAACTCTTCCCTTGGATGGAATCACGGGTCCTTGAGGAGTTGAAACCCTTCTACTCTTTATACATTGTTGTTTCTCCTTTCTGACCTACATGTGCAAATATAGAAATGGAATCTATGTTGAAATGAGAAAAATGCGAGAAGATATGTGCCATCAAAATTCTCTCTTTGTCTTTGAAAGAATGCACAGGATCATTTAAATTCACCTGAACATGAAATATAGGTTCAGTTTAAATTTTTATCTGAAAATCAGCACTCCTAATATACAGCACGTTCTCAGTGTTGGACTGGTGGGTGAACCTGGATTTATGATCGCAAGTGAAATAAGAGGAAATCCAGCAGACTGAATGATGGGTGATCAGTTTGCTACCATCTGTTTTGTGCAAACTTTGAAAATAAATTTTACTTTAATGTGAAATGGCGCCATTGAAATTCATCGGAGGAACACGTCTCAAATTCAGGTTAAGTGTAACTCTAGCTGCTCGTATATGAGCATCATGTTGAAAGGTGAAACCCTCAATAAAATTCCCTGTCCTTGTCCAACATTAAATATCCTGCTAAGTTCATTATAGCTATAACTGTGGTTGTTACAAATAACTGATCAGAATAACTAAAAGCATGACAGAAGTTCATTCTCTTTAAGTGAGTTTTACATCATTGGTTGGGGGTTGGTGAGCAGGGGAAGTAGGGATTTCCACTGTCCTGTGAAAAAAAACTTCAGCCTTCCACATGCTCACACTGCACTGTGTTTCAAGCTCTGTGTTTTAACTCAGGCACATTTCTTCTTCTTTCTCATTCTCACACATAATTAGGGCAAGGGTGTCAGCTAGGTGTGGTTAAAACAAGTACTTTTATTCAGTTGCATAAATAATTTCATTAAAACCAGGCCAATGCTGCAAGCTAGAATATCAGATTAGCAGCCTATCATATTCAGTAAGCGCATTTTCTCAAGACACAATAATTAAAAAAATAAAATAATTCAACTGTTTGATTGTAAATGTAAGTTTTACAACTGAGATTTTTCTCATGTCTCAAAACAACTTTAAACATTTATATTTTGCTTGTGATTATTGTGGCTAGAAGTGTAAATTATGTTTTTTTCAAAAAGGAATTGGTTCTCATAGCTCCTTACTATGAATTCTGAGAATTAATGTCTGTGTTTTTATTGTGAAGACAAAATGTTCTGTACAAATAAGCATGTTTAAGTTCAGGTTGATAATTATCATTTCTCAAAACATGAAAATTGTGACAAACTTTCCAGAATATACATATTTATATTGACCCTTTTTCTCCTGCATTCCCTGGAAGCTCCAAAAAGGTCTACAGAAGAAATATAGATTAGATTACATTACAGTGTGGAAACAGGCCCTTCGGCCCAACAAGTCCACACCGACCCGCCGAAGCGCAACCCACCCATACATTTGCCCCTTACCTAACACTACGGGCAATTTAGCAAGGCCAATTCACCTGACCTGCACATCTTTGGATTGTAGGAGGAAACCGGAGCACCCGGAGGAAACCCACGCAGACACGGGGAGAACATGCAAACTCCACACAGTCAGTCGCCTGAGGCAGGAATTGAACCCGGGTCTCTGGCGCTGCGAGGCAGCAGTGCTAACCACTGTGCCACCGTGCCGCCCACCATACAGATTTGCTATCTTACATTTTATGTGGTTGAGAACTTATGAGCAGATTCTTAGCATAACAGATCTACACACAGCAGGAGGGCAAGGGTTAGGTTAGGAACCTATTTGTAATTGAAGTGACTGCTTAATTCAGTAACGGCATTAATCTCTTGATTCCTGATTTCTAGATCACCAGTAAAGAATGGACATGCTAACTTGCTCCATATATCAAAGGATTTCTTGTTAAAGGAATTAAAAACTTAAACAGACAGAAATATGCAGGAGACCTGGCAGCATCAGTGGAGAAAGAAACAGAGTTAACAGAATCAACAGAATGAAGAATTAGTTCTTCAGAACTAATTCATGACTCCTCATCCACTAGGACTGAGGTTTTATTCCACAAGACTACACTTATCCACAAGAGCTTGACATAAAACCCTAACCTTCCTGAGGCATTTGTCCTTACAATTGTCAAAAGAGTTGATCCTCTGCTCATAGAAGCTCGACACCTGCATTTCTTTGTCTTACCCACCCATCTTGTGGAGTGCCATGTAGCTGAGAGTAACACAGTTGCTGCTGCTGCCACTGGTGACCCTCATGCTGATGTTGCTCTTGTTATGAGAGGTGCAAGGTGAGAGCTACAGAAACTGTTCTGATGCCAGGATGAAGGCTGACAGCAGAAAAGTGCAGCTCAAGGATAGTGCCATCCATGGCAGGTGGCATGATTTCCAATATGAAAATCACTTGAGAGCACTCTCTGAGAAATACTGTGAGTAGCAGCCTCTATAAAAGACAGGGTTGCAGCTATTCAATATTTGAAGGTTTTCCAGCTTGTCAGTTTCATTGAACGAGCACTTTCCACTATCCTCTCACCTGGTTGATCTTGTTGAGTTCAACGCAGTTTAACAAACTTGTGGCTGTTAAATCAGAATCCTGGCTAAATCCTAGGTTGATTGGGGATTTAAACATTTGAATTATTTACTCAACACCTCAGCAGGGTTCTCTGCTCACCTGTCACTTTATGGGTCTTTACTTGTCTACATCTCAACCCACACCCCACCAAGCTCCATCAGTTAAAATTCTCTCCTACATTTTTTTCGGTAAGTCTACATTATAACATTATTTAAACTGTAATTGCATGTAGGAGCTACCTGGTTTTGGCTGCTTGTCAATAGTTGCTCCAAGGACCTCCTCTTAACATTCTTCATCCTCTTACAGCCAGTAAATATACAGACTTGGAATCCTTACATGTAGAACCTGGCACCTGGCACCTAAAGTCCTGCTGTGTCTGCTGGTGGAAAGTGGCCTGCACACAGCTAAGCTGTTCCTTAATTCCTTTTGTTCTGGAAGCCATTGGTAAGCTGGCCCATAAGTGGCTTGTGGTTGGATAATCTGCCCCCAGCAATCTGCCTTCAGGAAATTGGTGGAGCAAGGAGAAACATGATGGAGCCAGGGACACGGCACACATGCTGTTGGTATGGAATTGCACGCCTGCCAAGTTCCATTCCTGGTTTGCGGATTTAAAATATTGCCTGAAGTTCCTTAAATTTGCTAGCATTGAATGTCATTGTCCTTCACACCAATCTATTTTTTGGGCTTGTCGTAAAAAAATGTAATTTGTAATTTTGATGCACAGCAGGCTTTGTAAAGAAAATTTCCAATATATGCTGGGTAACTCAGAGAGACTATCGATTATCAAGAACACACAAGAAAGGTGTTGGTATTTGGGGTTAGAGGTGGAGAGAAGAAAAACAGATGCATTTATTGGTAAACAGAGTTATGAGAAATATCAATAGCTCAGGCAGTTGGGGCGTCAGGCAAGGATGGTTAAAAAGACGGAAAAGATGTAAGCGAAAAGACACCGTGGGCTGAAGTGGCGTCAAAGTAGGTGGGAGGACAAGACAAGAGAATGATGGATCACAGGCATTGACTGGGATGAAAAACAATCCTAAATCTATTTCCAATGAATGAAATTTCAGTTCAAATGCTTGCTACTGAGTATCTTGGAGGTACATACAGTACAATTCCTACATGAAGATGTAATAGATGATTGTTTCTGATTGGGATTTAATTAGTTGAAAAATTTTTTAAAAAGCTGAAGGTTTGTGCTCATCACTTCTCACGCATTTGACTATGTAAAACAATTGAGTACTCCATGAAGCACATGCTCAAACTGTGTTTTAAACAGATCATTTTGCAGCTTATTTTGTTCAGTTTTACTTCTTTCTTTTAGCTGTCTTTGAGGCACATTAGCTATTAGGTGAAGTGTATGTTTGGTTGGCTTGCTTTTATGCATCTTCTAAAGCTGTGCTTGAGTTGCTGCTCAGAGTAGCCAACAGATTTGATCAGTATTTTTAAGAAGGTCCATATCACAAGAGTTTGCGAGGATATTGGCTTGGGCTGATTGCCTCTGAAGACAATTATTTTAGAGTTTTAATTTTGTATTTGTTGCATTCTCTCCAGTCCAGAAATCTGTAGTTCAGGAAAACCAGTTGTCCAAAAATCTTTCGAGCAGACCTCATGGCATCGTTTTAGGGCAGTTATTTGGGAGCAGAAACGTGGGAAAAGTGAAGTATTTAAATATATAACATTGTTTTCATTACTGCTTTATAACAGTTTAATACTTTGCATAAATACTTACATGTATGATGATTTCTGATTCACAAACTTGCAGTTAGGCATCTTAGTGTCATTCTATAGTCCAAACAATTGCAGAATCCAGTGAGTTACAGAATCCAATGGCACGAAGCATTCTAGACTATAGTGGTTACAGTGTATTAGAAACATTCGCCTATTGGTCAGGTAGATTCACAGTTAATTGAAGGCAAAATTAAAAATAATCAAAATTTGTTTTACTGAGAGCATCAGATTGTCCAATAAGTATGGTATTGCTGTTTTAATATACATTTATGACACATAGACAGGTTCAATAATTCTGAGTAGCTGAGCCCTGTAAAATGAATCTAGGTTAATTGCTTTCTAATGCATTTTGAAGTACAGCATGAGAAAAATAATAATATAATGAAATAATAATGAACTTGAAAGTGTGGTTTCAATACAAAAACATGGTATACCATCGGGAAATCACTGTGGTAAAATAGTGTGCAATAAAACCAAACTGAAATGAGCCCACATTACCGTAATCTTCAACATATAATTGTTCAAAGCAGAATACCTTTCACAAAATTGTGGAATTGTGTTGTAAGCAAAACTAAGGCTGCTCATCCATTTTTTTAGACATACTGATACCAGCAGTGAGTTGAGTTTGCAGATACAACTCTTAAAATGATGCTGTCTACCCATAAAGTCTTCATCATATTTGTTTGACCTTAAGAAAAGCTTTGCTTGCCATGAAAAACAACTGATGACTGCCAGATGAAAACACAACAACTACATTGATTCCAAAATGTCTGAAAGCAGGAATACAATAAAAACCCAGTTTCACTGAAATGTTTTCAAGATTCATCTACGAGGGTGCAATGAAGGGGATTTTTTTTTGTTACACCATCCATTTGTCAAAGCAGAAATCCCAACTCCACAGACAAATGTGGTACAAAGAAGTGAACTCCACAACGGCTGGGAGGAAATGACGAAATAAAAAAATGCATTTTAGAACTTACATCTTCAAGATATCACAGAGCATCCATGAAAGGTGTTAGGGCTAATGAAAGAATCTCAAAATGTGCACATCAATATTAATCCTTTACGATGTAGGGTAAGAGAATTGGGGGCAAGGTTGAATAATCAGCAGTGAAGAATTAATCTGCTATACCTTCACTCACAACTACAACCTTAAAGGATGTCTACAATCTCCCTGAGTCCCAGTGCTTTTAGTTGCAGTTGTTCCTTCTCCCTCCTGCTCACAGACACTTCCATCCTCTCAAGTATCAACTTATGTTCTCTTCTGATGATGACCTCTCTCCTGCTTTGTAATCGCTAACCTCTACCCCAATCGTACTGAGCTTCAATTGTCACCAACCCATCCAGGATTCCCACTCTGGTCACCAGCCACTGATTTTTCCACCTAGCCACTAGTCATGAAGTCAATTTGGCTGATATAGGGTAGAAATTTTAAAAGTATTAATGAAACTCTTTCTCAATCTCAGTCTTGCCATGTTCTTTGGATGGAGTTTTAAAGTTCAAAAATGGCTCTTGAGCTTGCAACATTTTATCTGAGAAATGTTGAATGTTATCAATGAACCAGGCTCACTTGTTTCCTGCAAGGGTGGTGGAAAAACAAGAGGAGTGTCATTATAAATGCCCTACCTTGTTCAGACATTGACACTGTTGGTATTGACCATGCGACGCAAGTAGTACCATAAAAGGAAGAGATGTCTTTTGCTTTTTTTTATTGTGAAAAGCTACAGGGAACAGTTTTGTGGAGCACACAAGAAGCTTGAACAGTGGCATAGAAGTGTTTAAAGATGTGCTCAGAACAAGCATTGCTACCAGAAAAATCACAAATGTTGCATTGGAATCTAAGGATAGATGTAGACCAACTAAAGGTGTGGTTATCCATGTGTCCTACCAGTTTCTAAAATCTGGATACTTTGTAATGGTTCTAGGGGGAGGATGTTTACAATCACAGTACAGGCAGGAACATCTAGATCTGAGAAGGTTATCACTTGCTTTGTATAATCATCTGAAATTTCCTGCACTAGATTAATGTCCATTTTTTTCTGATCATGCTTCTTTGAAGCATCATGATTATGTTGAAAGTGCTATTTAAATACAACTTATTGTATGCTGTTTTTAGTCAGACTGTATCTGCACATAATTTGAAAGGAAACTTTTCTGCTGACAGCCCTAACAACTTTCATGGATGCCACCTACCTGTTGCATTCAAAACAACCCTGCCACCCAGTGAAAATCTGCACTTTTTCCAATTGATTTTTGCATTGCAAATGGGACTTGATTGAAGTTCTATCTCTTGTTATGATGGTGTTGATTTGATTCATGACGGATTTGCCTTGCATAGGTTTTAAGGATTCCAAGAAGAAATGATTCATTCTATGCTGAATAGGAACAGGAAAATGATGTCGAAGATTAATTGTGTAATTTAGATTTTGTAGGAGAAAGTGAGGTCTGCAGATGCTGGAGATCAGAGACGAAAAGTGTGGGTGGTGGAAAAGCACAGCAGGTCAAGCAGTGTCCGAGGAGCAGGAGAATCAACGTTTTGAGCATGAGCTGTTCATCAGGAATGGGCTTTGAACTGTTTCTGGAGGCTTTGGATTTGCTGTAGGTAATGGTTATCCTGTTCAGGTCCAAGTTGTGATGGTGTGAATGTAATCTGGAGTCCATGCAGAATCAGTCAGCTCTGTAGGCTGAGGAAAGAGATGTGAGTGTGGTAGCAGGTACCTCATTCCTGATGAAGAGCTCATGCTTGAAATGTCAACTCTTCTGCTCCTTGGATGCTGCCTGACCTGCTGTGCTTTCCAACACCACACTTTTAGACTCAAATTTAGGGTTTCTTTTTTACCTATTTTCGAAGCCTGGGAAAGATGAGGGTAGACAGAATACTTTATACATTATTTCTTTCAAAATTCAAGAACGCCAGTCTTAAGCATTCAGTTTATTGTAAATTATTTTGCATTAGCAATAAATAACATTGCTGGCAAGGTGTGGGAATGAATCATTGGAAAAATGATACCTCTTTGACCTCTTTTTTTCTGCCTGGTCCACTCACTCCATGACACACATGGAAACTAACAAAGGAAACAAAATGTAAGTGAATATTTCTTCTTCTACACAAAAAAAGGTTTCAGCCAATTTCGAGAACTTTACCATTCTAATTTCAGTGGGTTTCCTTTCATTTGAACAAGCTGATCACGAGGGCTTAATCCCACCAGAGTAATATGAATTATGGTATTAGAAATAATATACTTAATTTAGTCTCTTTTCAGTGTGCATCTTCTTTTCTGCAAGCTGCAGAGCATGATGATTCAGATACATATGTCTGCACACACATTTGCTCTAATGAGATGTTATGTTGTCAGTGGAGTCTTGCAACTTTCAGTTCCATAAGTAGACTTCTCGAAGCTTAGCTTTTTCATGTTCTATTATTGGGCATTTGCAGTGTTTTAAAGTGATTTAATGTGCCATAGAAAATCAGAGTTGATATCTATGTTATGGTGATTGTAATAATAAAACATGGTCAAAATAATTTATTGTACATGAGCAATATACCATTACTTAAATCTTGAATGTGCAACTTGAAAAACAAAATTGATGAATTATCACAGTTATATATCTGCTAATTAATAGAGTGGGTTACTTTAAATGTTTACATTTAAATTATTGTATATTAAGATTCAATGGAATTGCAGAGACAAGTAATGGAAAGGTTGCTCTGAAAGCTGGTTGCCATGCACAGTTGGCAGTTGGTGAATTCAGTGTCAATAAGTGACATGTCAGTGTGAACGTTATACAGGAACAGAATATCTTACCATGGTAAAATAAGTTATACTTAGAGATGTGAAGGGAGAAGAGAGCAAGAGAATAAGAAGAAGATAAGCTAACATTGAGAAAATTACTCTGATTATTTCTTTAAAGTTGGCATGAAAGAAAGGATCTTGGGATTTGATTTCTGAGAAAGTACTGAGCAACCACAGATGTGGAATGAAGATTTGCAGTGTACTGCTTCTCATTTCTCATCCATTAAAATTGGTAGTTTGAATAACTGTAATCTTTCTGACCCATGCTCACAACAAAGAAGGATTTGGACAACCTATTGATATGTTCAAACTCCAGATCCTTCTTAAAACCTACTTTGACCTCAGCAAAATTGCAAACCTTACCTACTCCTTCACTGTGGTTGAAGCTGAAAAGGTTTTCCTGCCTGTAGCCACCAATTGTTCAATATATTGCCTGCAGGTTGCCCATCCTCCTCACTTTATTGCTTTGTTAAAACCTTAGCTACCTATAATTGCCCTTTAAAGAGTCCTACTCACCAATCATGCACCCTCAATGACCAACATTGGCTCCCTATCCCCTAAACAATTCATAGCCAACTCTCCCCACCACATCTGGATTAGGTTCCGTAGCATTTTATCTTTTCCTCTCACTATGGGTACTTGTAAATGACTCACTTCTTCATCTATCATTGCAGTACAGCTTTCAGTCTCTTTAGTCCTTTTATGACTCTTCCTTTAAACCAGCCTGCTTCTCCACTTCTCATTCCACATTTAAAAACCTTCACAAAATATACCTTTTTGCCAAGCTGTCATTAATTTCTAACTTTCCCATCACAGTTCAATGTTTCAATTACTTAATTGATTTCTTAACCTTTATGGTAAGTGAAGTAAGAGAATTTCTGTGTCAGAAATGCTAATAAATATAAGGTATTGTTCATACATGGCACTTTGCGATTGATTTCAGGCATATCACATGTAATATGTGACCATTGTCCATGTAGCAAATGTCATGGTTGTTGGGACATTGGTTTCCTCAAGTTGAGATGTCTGCGCCCTATCTGGGCAGAAGTCTCACTTCTGAGAATTGTTACTTAATCAGATAGTTGGCAGTGCTTCAGGCAGCACCACAGTGAAATACCAGGAACAGTGGAAGAAGGCCCTTAATTGGCCATTAATTGGGTGGGTGAGGGTTGAAGAAATTCTATGCCATTGAGTTCAAGATAACCACTGATATGTAGTTTACATGTGTTGCTAATTAAAACAGTGTTTTAATATTTAATACTGCTGCAAAATACTTTGCAAGTTTTCCTCTCTTTTGACACTTCATTACCGCACACCACTAATTTTCATTACAATATTTAAGTTTCATTTTGATTATCTTCATTTTTTGAATTATAAAGTCTTCATATCAGAATAATTCATGCTTATCTTGGAATCTCTAATCTATTGAGTTTCCTACATGCAGTTTTTATATTCATTAGGTCAACTCTCAATAATAAAGGTGAGGATAAATGACAAAGGAACAATTGCTATGGAAACATTATCAACTACAAACTTAGCATCTTGGCAATCCAATCATGTAGAAAATTGCTGAGTTATCCCTTTCCACTGAAGGCAGGACAGGTCCAATTCAGCCTCTTATTGCCCTGTAGTCTGCTGTCATTAATTAGGAACCTCATGGAAGAGCTTGACAATGTTTTGAAATGACACTGCTCAACAATGCTTAGTTTGGGTTCTGCTAGAATCACACATCAGTTCAAACATGGAAAGTAGAGCTGAATTTAAAATGCGAAGTGAGAAACACCCAAAACATGAGGGTGGCATTTGACTGAATTTGATATTAGGAAGCCCTAGTAAAATTGAAATTAATGGAAATCAGGGCAAGAACTCTCTTATGAATGGAGACATGCTCAACATAAAATAAGGTGACTGTGGTTTTCCAAACAAATCACCTCACCACCACTATAGATGTTCTTGCGAACTGAAATAACCTTAAAAATATTCACAAGGAAACTTTTTTTGGAGGAGAAGTAGAACTGAGTAGACAGCAATAGTCCGTACAAGGTATGTTGTTAAGAAGGTCATGTGATTTGTTTAATTTCTCTTTCTATATTCAATAGTGTTTGCTTTTGTTTAAAAATGTGAAAGCTTGTGGCATAGTTCTGTTGATTAATTTCTGCATGTTCAGATTTCTTATCTAAATGTTAATGGTCTCTAACAGGTTGTAGAATCCCGACAGTGTGGAAACAGGCCCTTCAGCCGAACAAGTCCACACCAACCTTCCAAAGAGTAACCCACCCAGGCACAGTGGGAATGTGCAAACTGCACATAGACAGTCATCCAAGGCTGGAATTGAACCTGGATCCCTGGTGCTATGAGCCACCATGCTACCACACCATAACATTCCCAAATACATGTTGTCTCCTACCAGAAGCACAAGCCCCATCACCTGCAAGAGCCCCCTCCTCATCACATGACCATCCTGATGAGGAAATACATTACTGTTCCTTGATCATCATTAAGACTAGATCTTGGAACTTGCTCCCTAAAAGCACTGTGGTAATATGTACACCACCACACGGACTGCAGATATTTCAAAGGCAGCTCACTACTTCCCTATGGACAGCAAATGTTGGCCTTGCTAGCAATGCCTGAATCCTATGAATGGATTTTAAAATGCTAGTTATATTGAAAATTGCTAAAGGTGTTGTGGTTCTGTTCGCTGAGCTGGGAATTTGTGTTGCATTGTTTTCAAAGTTTGGGAGAAGATTTGTAGCTTGGGTGCTCGTTGTTATGGTTCTGTTTGCCGAGCTGGGAATTTGTGTTGCAGACGTTTCGTCCCCTGTCTAGGTGACATCCTCAGTGCTTGGGAGCCTCCTGTGAAGCGCTTCTGTGATCTTTCCTCTGGCATTTGTAGTGGTTTGAATCTGCCGCTTTCGGTTGTCAGTTCCATCTGTCCGTTGCAGTGGCCGGTATATTGGGTCCAGATCGATGTGCTTATTGATTGAATCTGTGGATGAGTGCCATGCCGCTAGGAATTCCCTGGCTGTTCTCTGTTTGGCTTGTCCTATAATAGTAGTGCTGTCCCAGTCAAATTCATGTTGCTTGTCATCTGCGTGTGTGGCTACTAAGGATAGCTGGTCGTGTCGTTTCGTGATGCAACACAAATTCCCAGCTCAGCGAACAGAACCACAACAACGAGCACCCGAGCTACAAATCCTCTCATAAACTTTGAATTGCTAAAGGTATTTGGACCAATACTAAAAACGACCAATTGTATGTCATTACACTTTCACGTTTTGACTCAATGTAAAAGTGCAAGTACATCATATGTATAACAAAATTAAAAACACTGAAACAGTGACTACTTGTTTTGTTTTAACCAGTATGTCGTTGGACTCGAAACATACAAAAGCGATAATACATTTTAAGGCAACAGAAAATACTCCACGGGTATAAAGTTCCGACTGCAAACAATAATTGAAGTTTCACTTTTCAATAGTAAGGTGTAACTTTAACAGGAATAATTGTTGTTCAGAGCATAACAGATTAAGTTGATGTGAAGAATGTAAAACTATATGTTTAGAATAAATGCAGCATATTCAATGTTCTTTTTAAAAATGCACATGTTCAAGCAAACTACAACAATCCTATAATTGTCTTGTAACAAAAACTATCCTTTGCTGTTAATTATAGACATAATAATCATCAGATCATTTGTAGTCCACTCAAGTGCTTACTTATTTAATCTATTCATAACCCAGATCTCAATAAGTCAAGCTTAAACAAGTACGAGGTGTGTTTTGTTAAGTAGCAGTTAGACATGACTTACCAAGGGATTCTGTAGAAGGTTTTAATGGCACCAGTCAAAGACTGAATGGTTACCACACATGTCTTGAATTCCTTAAAATGTTAAAATTTTCGTCATAACAGATAAAATAAAACAAAAATAATAACATTGTATACTTGGCGTGTGGGATGTTAATCATTTGAACTTTTAAATAAATAGATATATCACCTATACTAAACTATAGGTAAAATGCTAATGAAAAAATTACAATTAAATAGTGTTCACTTTGCTATATTGAAAGATCATTATGAAGGCGATGGGACATAAGTAACACCCCTAAATCATGACCATCTAATTTCAGTAATGACTGCTAGACAGATATCAAAGAAGAAAAGTCAAAGGGGCAATTTTTTTTAGGGATCTCTTGGTAAAACTAGTAAGTACATCATCTATCCAACCTTTCAGTTACAATCAACACATGGCTTTGAGAGGCAACCAGGGGAAAACCAGAGGATAAAATAAAATGCATTTGTTCTTTTGCCGCTTAACACAGTCACAAGAATGGTTCCAGGAATGAGGACTTCAGCTATGAGGATAAATTGAAGAAGTTGGGACTTTTCTCATTGTCAGAAGAAGCTTGAGAGGAGATTTGATAGAAGTTTCTAAAATCAGGAGTGGGCTGGACAGAATAGATTAGGGAGAAGCTTGTAAACAAAACAAAAGAATGTGAGGGCATAGATTTAAAGTGATATGCAAATGAAGCAAGGGTGATTTGAGAAAAACAAAACTTATTCACCAGCGAGTAATACATTGCCTGGAAAGGTGGTGGAGGCAGCTTCATCAAGTCAAGATTAGAGTAGTGCTGGAAAAGCACAGCAGGTCAGGCAGCATCCGATGAGCAGGAAAATCGACGTTTTGGGCAAAAGCCCTTCATCAGGAAGAGTTTCCTGCTCCTCGGATGCTGCCTGACCTGCTGTGTTTTTCCAGCACTACTCTAATCTTGACTCTCATCTCCAGCATCTGCAGTACCCACATTCGCCTAGCAGCTTCAATTGAGGCGTTCGAGAGGGCTACATTCTAGATTTGAGTAGAAATGTTTGCAGAGATACAGGGAAAAGATCAGAAATTGGCAGTGAGGAATAAGAATCAGTGCAGCCAGGATGCTGTGAATGATTTCCTTCTGCTCTGTAACAATACTATGATTCTGTGGCTCAAAATAAATGGTTTGACATTTTCATTACATTTTACTGAAATTTTTTTGTGCTGTCTCCAAATTAATACTAAATCCAATTTTAGAAATACAGTACATCGAGTAAAATAATTATACATACATTTTCACAACTAAGAAAATGAAAATTAAATTTGCAGGGTTCCTCAATGCAACATGATGATAAAGCACATCAAAACATAAATATAGGGTACAATGGAGTTTCTACTTCCTTAGTCCTGTTAAGTTCCAAGCATGTAACAATGCTCCAGAAATGTTGACGAGAGGTCTGATGAGTCATAGAATCCCTACAGTGTGGAAGCAGGCCATTCAATCCATCGAATGCACACCAACCCTTCAAACAGAATCCCACCCAACACCCTCACATATCCTATTGCTGTAACACTGCATTCCCCATGGTTATCCACCTAGCCTGCACATCCCTAGAAACTATGGCCAATTCACCAAACCTGCACATCTTTGGACTGTGGGAGGAAACTGGAGCACCTCGTGAAAACCTATGCAGACATGGGGTAGAATGTCCAAACTCCAAACAGTCAGCTCAAAGGTGGAATTGAACCCAGATCCCTGATGCTGTTAGGCAACAGCACTAAACATTGAGCTACTATGCCTTCCAATGGGGTAGGAATCTACATGTGATGGGTCATCCCAGACTTCTTTCATGTTCTTCTTGTACTGAAGTCAAAGTGGCATTCACTGACTACTGAGATAGATCACCAATGTCACGCCAAGTCAGTTAACATCAATGCAAAGCCTGCATGAACCCAGGGAAATAGGAGCAAACAAAGATTTTAGCTCTAGAATTTGGATTCAAATCCAGCTGAAGATAATGTGATGAATTCACATTATGCCTGTAGGAATTTGACATGAAACAGTATGTGATTATTCAGACAGGTTATATTCACAATGGTAAAGAATGAGTTGCCATTTTTATAGTTCCTTAAGTTTGGAGGAGGGTACAGGGAGCAGAGCTCAAAGTGCTTGATACTGTCCCTTGCTTTCCAAAATCAAACATCTCACTGTACAGAGCTAACATCCTCCACCATAACGAACAGAATAAAGTAATGAAAGAAAGAGAAAAACTTCATTGGGATCTCATTGTTCAAATGTCAATAGCAAGATTCAAATGCTTCTTATGGGGAAAATGTAACTCCACAATATTCTCATGCTGTTAGCAAAATGTGCATTGAGCTCATTTTTGGTATGAGAATTCTATCAAATAAATATGTTGTGTATGACACATCAAAATAAGTAGATGTCGATTATGACAATAAAACACCCAAAGGAAATAAATATAAGACACATCAATATCCAGAGCAGCAGAAGACAATTGTTAGAGAATTGATCAAAGTAGTACATTGCATCTGTTTGATACATACTGCCCATTATGTTCTTTATGAAGTGTCCTATTGGGGTCTTACTCTTCAAATATGAGTCTGAAGACCCTTTTCTTTTATTAGTTACTAAGCTCCTCATATTTGTTCCATATTGCATCTGGTTGAAAGTCTAAGCTTTATTGTCTTCTGTTATTGAAAATCCAGATCTCTGCAGCCTACTCCCCGAGGTCAAGCTTTGTCTGAGAATACATTCTCATTTCAGAGTATAGTGAGGCTGTCTAGAGAGGAGGAGAGAAAGATTATGACTGTAATACACTTAAATCCAATTTATTTGCTTGCCTAGAAACTTGACCCTTACACAAATTCTTCTGTTTCTATATTTAATTCTTTTATAACACTAAGGGTTAATGTTAACAATGCTGCAGATAATACAAGTAGCTCAAAGATGCAGCAATTTTTGTCCATGTACAGAATTCATGACCTGACCTAAACTGTATCAGTAAACTGATATTTAGTGTTGAGTGATTAATAGCTGACAGTATAAAACAAATGTATTTCAACAGCATGCTTCTTTAGTCAAATAATACTGGAATAAAATGTGCTAAGCACTGCACAGGTTTCTGAAAAATGCCTAGGAATACAGATTTTTTTTTTCAAAACAACTTCACAGCAGGAAACCTTTAGGCCATCTGGAAATTTTTTCTTCGTATGGAAATCAAGGTAGTTTGTGAATAACTACCTACTCTGAAACAGATTAAAGCATTCTTTTTCTATATTTCATGTGCTCATCAAAGAACTGCCTTGCAGCCAGCATTAGAGGGTACATGCAGAAAATGTATTCTTCCATTTTGTTAATGTCTGCTCTGTGTAATGTTGGAGAATATCCTTAACAATTTCTTGGCACTTTGCTGAATTTGGTTTATTTAACTATTGATACATACGAATGGAAACGTTCAGTAATATTGATTTCGACTTTTGCTTGACTTAAAATGAAAAGAACAAGAAGCAGCTTCTAAACAAACTCTTTCACTTACAATTATTTCATTAGCAAATCTAAATTTAATTTCAGAATATATGGAAGCAATGAGAGAATTGTTTTAAGATGGCAAACAAAGCTGACAGAGCTTGAAGTTCCTCAGGGTCTCCACCAGTCACCATGACTATGTTCATGTCTTGCCCTGGGGTCCCCATTGGTGTCCCAACAGAATTTAGACAGGAAACATGTAGGACCTCTGCAGAATTTCAGGGCTTGAGTTTCAAAATAAATGTATTGACTAATGATTTATTTTCAGTTTTACTGTGCTTTATGTTATTCATAAGCTGTTGCAAAAGTTAATTTACAATGGAATGAATCCAGACTATTTTCAGCTTTTTCTGAATTTCGTATTTCTTTATGAAGTTTTGGGCCTATTGTCTAAGGCTGTATTTATACTACAGTGTAGCATACGTCAGATGTAGAATCAGGAGGAAGAAGGCCTGCACGCTCTACACCCACACCAGATCCCAGCTCCCAGCCCTGCCGAGTTTTCACCATCCCCCCAGACCTCCCCCTCACTGAGGACGAACGACGAAGGTCAGTCCTCAGCAAAGGACTCACCTTCATCCCCCTCCGTCCACGCATCAATGAATTTAATACACGCCGTGACGTCGAACAATTCTTCCGTCGCCTCTGCCTCCGAGCTTACTTTCACAATCAGGACTCCTGCCCACCTTCTGAGGACCCCTTCACCCACCTCCAACACACTGCATCCACCTGGACACCCCGCGCCGGCCTATTATCTGCCCTCGACCTCTTCATTTCCAACTGCCGCCGGGACATTAACCGCCTTAACCTGTCTACCCCCCTCCCCCACTCCAACCTCACCCTCACAACGTGCAGCCCTCCAATCCCTCTGCTCCAATCCCAACCTCACCGTCAAGCCAGCGGATAAAGGGGGCGTAGTGGTAGTCTGGCGCACTGACCTCTACACCGCTGAAGCCAAACGTCAACTCGAGGACACCTCTTCCTACCGCCCCCTTGACCATGACCCCACCCCCCATCACCAAACCATCATCTCCCAGACCATACAGAAGCTCATCACCTCAGGAGATCTCCCACCCACAGCTTCCAACCTCATAGTCCGGGAACCCCGCACTGCCCGGTTCTACCTCCTTCCCAAGATCCACAAGCCTGACCACCCTGGCCGACCCATTGTCTCAGCATGCTCCTGCCCCACTGAACTCATCTCTACCTACCTCGACGCTGTCCTATCCGCCCTAGTCCAGGAACTCCCCACATACGTTCGTGACACCACCCACGCCCTCCACCTCCTCCAAGACTTCCGTTTCCCCGGCCCCCAACGCCTCATCTTCACCATGGATATCCAATCCCTCTACACCTCCATCCGCCATGACCAGGGCCTCCAAGCCCTCCGTTCTTTCCTCTCCAGACGTCCCCAACAGTACCCTTCCACCGACACTCTCATTCGTTAGGCCGAACTGGTCCTCACCCTTAACAATTTCTCCCACTTCCTCCAGACCAAAGAGGTAGCCATGGGCACACGTATGGGCCCCAGCTATGCCTGTCTCTTTGTTGGCTACGTAGAGCAGTTGATCTTCCGTAATTACACCGGCACCACTTCCCACCTCTTCCTCCGCTACATTGATGACTGCATTGGCGCCACCTCGTGCTCCCACGAGGAGGTTGAGCAATTCATCAACTTCACCAACACATTCCATCCTGACCTTAAATTTACCTGGACCATCTCTGACACCTCCCTCCCCTTCCTGGACCTCTCCATCTCCATTAATGATGACCGACTTTACACTGACATTTTTTACAAACCCACCGACTCCCACAGCTACCTGGATTATACTTCTTCCCACTCTACCTCTTGCAAAAATACCATCCCGTATTCCCAAATCCTCCGCCTCTGCCGTATCTGCTCCCAGGAGGACCAGTTCCACCACAGAACACACCAGATGGCCTCCTTCTTTAGAGACCGTAATTTCCCTTCCCACGTGGTTAAAGATGCCCTCCAATGCATTTCGTCTACATCCCGCACCTCCGCCCTCAGACCCCACCCCTCCAACCATAACAAGGACAGAACGCCCCTGGTGCTCACCTTCCACCCTACCAACCTTCGCATAAACCAAATCATCCGCCGACATTTCCGCCACCTCCAAACAGACTCCACCACCAGGGATATATTTCCCTCCCCACCCCTTTCCGCCTTCCGCAAAGACCGTTCCCTCCGTGACTACCTGGTCAGGTCCACGCCCCCCTATAACCCACCCTCCCATCCTGGCACTTTCCCCTGCCACCGCAGGAACTGTAAAACCTGCGCCCACACCTTCTCCCTCACCTCTATCCAAGGCCCTAAAGGAGCCTTCCACATCCATCAAAGTTTTACTTGCACATCCACTAATATCATTTATTGTATACGTTGCTCCTGATGCGGTCTCCTCTACATTGGGGAGACTGGGCGCCTCCTAGCAGAGCGCTTTAGGGAACATCTCTGGGACACCCGCACCAATCAACCACACCGCCCCGTGGCCCAACATTTCAACTCCCCCTCCCACTCTGCTGAGGACATGGAGGTCCTGGGCCTCCTTCACCGTCGCTCCCTCACCACCAGACGCCTGGAGGAAGAACGCCTCATCTTCCGCCTCGGAACACTTCAACCCCAGGGCATCAATGTGGACTTCAACAGCTTCCTCATTTCCCCTTCCCCCACTTCATCCTAGTTTCAAGCTTCCAGCTCAGCACTGTCCCCATGACTTGTCCGGACTTGTCCTACCTGCCTAGCTCCTTTTCCACCTATCCACTCCACCCTCTCCTCCCTGACCTATCACCTTCATCTCCTCCCCCACTCACCCATTGTACTGTATGCTACTCTCTCTCCACCCCCACCCTCCCCTAGCTTATCTCTCCACGCTTCAGGCTCACTGCCTTTATTCCTGATGAAGGGCTTTTGCCCGAAACGTCGATTTCAAAGCTCCTTGGATGCTGCCTGAACTGCTGTGCTCTTCGAGCACCACTAATCCAGACTTCAATTCAGAGTCAGCTTAAGCTTTTGGCTCTGGAATTCCCTCCCTAAGTCAATGACTTAGCTACCAGTTCCCTGCACGGCAACTGTCTGAGACTAAACTGATATGTTTCCAATGTTAAGATTTTCATCTTCAGTTCAAGCCATTTTGCAAAGTCCCAACATCTAAAGATCAGCTCACTCATCTGCTATTTTGGTCTGTAGCTGTCAGATGCTAGCTAGATTTGGGATGCCATCTCCAAGGCAATGAGGATGGGCAAATGGTGAAGCTCAGGGTTAGAGGTTGCTTTTGTTTCCTGGAATATCAGACCAGTTCAATTCATTATTGCTAGGCCCCAAACTCTCACAATTGATTCTGCCTAGAAATAATTTGATCTTTGTAAGAAGTAGTTTTTCAGGGACAGAGTTTATTTTGTCAAAACTGGAAGAACCTTTGATGGGACCTTCACTGATTAGATTACTTACAGTGTGGAAACAGGCCCTTTGGCCCAACAAGTCCACACCGAAGCGCACCCACCCAGACCCATTCCCCTACATTTACCCCTTCACCTAACACTACGGGCAATTTAGCATGGCCAATTCACCTGACCTGCACATTTTTGGACTGTGGGAGGAAACCAGAGCACCCGGAGGAAACCCACGCAGACACGGGGAGAATGTGCAAACTCCACACAGTCAGTCGCCTGAGGCGGGAATTGAACCCGGGTCTCTGGCGCTGTGAGGCAGCAGTGCTAACCACTGTGCCACTGTGCCGCCCACTAATTGTTTTGATTGACAATTTTATGAGGAGGTAAACTAAAACCAAAATACCATAAGATATAGGAGCAGAATTAGGCTGTTCAGTCCATCAAGACTGTTCTATCATTCACTCATAGCTGATATGTTTCTTAATCCTGTTCTCCTGCCTCCTTCGCATAACCCTTGATTTCCTTAAAAATGTCAGGTTTCTTTAAAGTGAATGATGAATGTCTAATTTTTTAAAAAACTCATAAGCTTTTCAAAGACTTCTTAGTCTTACGAGGCTCATTGTTAGTGTGCCCAGTAGATACAAGAAGAGTACATCAAATACACAGCAGATGTCAGAAAATTAATATGAAAATCAAATCATTGCACTGAGTCCATACCGAAATCACCATAAACTATTACAGTACAGTATGTTGAAATTCGTGAGTATTTTTAAACTTACTTGTCAAAATGTTTGCGACTCTACAGCAGGTCTCCCCCAAGGTTTGTTAACCAACTTATTGGAGTGGTACCCACAGCCTTCAAGAACTCACAGATCTACATAAAAATATGAGGAACAGGGAAACCTGATTTTCCAGTAGGAATTTGAACAGCAACCCAGGTGTCACTGTAAAGAGTGCAGCAAGTCAGGCAGCATCCAGGGAACAGGAGAATCGACGTTTCGGGCATAAGCCCTTCTTCAGGATCATTCCTGAAGAAGGGCTTATGCCCGAAACGTCGATTCTCCTGTTCCCTGGATGCTGCCTGACCTGCTGCGCTTTTCCAGCAACACATTTTCAGCTCTGATCTCCAGCATCTGCAGACCTCACTTTCTCCTCACTGTAAAGAGTGTTTGGTTTGTGCTCCGACAAAATACTGGGGTAGTGGAAATGGTAGGGGAGTTTTAAAATGCATCCTCACAAGCCCCCGATTTGTCCTTAGCATCAGGAGATGTGAACTCAGACCCTGGTATCACATTTGATCCTGGGGTCAGTTTTGAAACATAGACAGTAATCATGCCTTCGCTATGCCCACCTATTTCTAGTTCCACAACATGGCCCTGACTTGATACTTGTCTTTGTTCACCCACTGCTGAAATCTTTATTCATGCTTTCATTCACTCTATCTAGATGATAAGACTTTCAGAATGGGTTTGGAAGACAAACTGTTGCATCGACTCCAACACCCTAACTGTTGCTAATTTTCAGGGTGCCAGGCACTGGACAGCCAAATTAACTGCCTTAGTTAGGGCCTTTTAGTATGCAAATCAATGACCAATGATGCTTTAATGTAGCTGGCAATTTTGTGAGATATTCCACTGGTTTTACAGGCCTCAAGCAGGAAAATAAACCTCAAAAATGGAAGCTGTTAAGAGCCAAAAAGTGGGAGTGCACATAAATAACCTGATCCCTTTCTTTTATGAATTTTCCCACACCCAGACTTGCACCTGGCTGGGTAAGTCATGGTATGTAGGTATCATTGGTATTAGTTCATGGTATGTAGGTGTCACTGGCTAGGACAACTTTTAGTTCCTATCCCTAATTACCTTGGAGAAGGTGGTGGTGAGTTGCTTTCTTGAACCACTGCAGATACAATAATAGTAATGAGCCAAAATGTGGAATGGAGGCAGGACTGGAGGTGGCTAGGCCTACCACTGGTCAGTTGTCAGTTTATCAACGTGTTACCACATCCAGGCCACTTGGAACATTTCAGCTCAAGGAATAAATAGTTACTTACATACAAGTAGCATTGTTAATGGACTATGAAGGCCATTCTGCTTTTGCTGACTGAATTCTAATCTTTTCAAAAGTTCTGAGAGGGCCCTTCTACTTTGAGGTACCCTCTTTCTCTGTTCTGCCTACTTTAGTGGCTCCCACCTCTGGCAAGCTATAGGTGTTGGGATAACTGGAGTTTTCATGTCTGAGACTGATTTTAAACTAGTTAATGTATATGGAGCAAAGCCTAGTAAATAATATTGAGGCACAGATCAACACAACCTTATTAAATGGCAGATCAAGCTCAGGCAGCTGAATGACCAACTCCTATTAATATAAGTCATTGATGAAGGGTTTGCCCGAAATGTCGATTTTTCCTGCTCCTCAGATGCTGCCTGACCTGCTGTGCTTTTCCAGCAACACTCTAATCTCCAGCATCTGCAGTACCCACTTCTGCCTTCCTATTACTATAAATCTGTCTGTTTTTGTTGCAGAGTAGTGGCAATTCAGTTTATTTTCAATTAGAAATTAACATTTGTATACAATGATGGCATGAGTTCTAAACATGTTTTGAAACAGAAAAATGAACTCATAATAATGTTTGGGTTTTACAATATATTCCTTACCAATTTTTAAAAGTGTTCTCGTAGTTTTAAAGTGACACAGACAATTCTAGAGAAAATATGCTATTTTGGGAACCAAAGCGATTGTAGAGGTAGTATTTTCTTCCGGGTAGCCAGTTATCTTTTCAGAAATGCTTAGAAGGCAGATCTGTACTGACATACAATACGTTAATGATTGTGCATTTGAGTGTTAAAAGAAAATAAATCAGCTGTCAATTTGTTATTTTCATTTGTTAAGTGGATAGCTTGAAATTGGATAGAGTGACAGAGAGAAAGAATGTGAGAGGATGAGCAACAATAAGTTAAAAGGAAGAGTAAATGGAGAAACAACAATCATAAACCAAAGCAAAGAGAATGCCAGAGAGAAAAAAAAGTGAAATAAAGACAGAGTCGGCAGGAAACAAAGTGAGAAGGGAAAAAAAAGCAGGATCACTATAATGATAGCTGAAGTAAGAGCTCAATGCAACAATGGGTTGTTAGAGAAGGAAAATAGAAAAGCACTAAGTTATAAATGTTAAACATAACATTGTTTATAAACATTGGTCTCATGTTTTGTTTTATTGGATTCCCCTTTTAGCTCTGGGGAAACTCACTGGAATATGATAAAGACTCAATTCTATCAAGTTGTCACTTTTTCCGGGAGTTTCCATTCTGCTTTATAATAGGAAGAAGCTTCATCTGCAAGAGGTTGCCATTTTCCAACCTCATTTGGTATCAAAGGCTGGTAAATGTAGTAAGAGAAGGTTTGTGAGTTTTCAAATGAACAAGATGGACCTAACTGTGCAGTGAGGGAGGGGATCTATATGAAAGATCTGGAGCTGTAATATAAGAAAAACAATGCTTTTAAGCAAATTCAGTTTGGCTTCCAAATGTACTCGGCTGGATAACCGAGGGTGGTGTATGAGTAATTGTCCTCCCCTATATGCCACACAGATGCTTGAATTTCCTTGCTACATGGGACTTGTGGATGTCAGTAATGTAACAGCCACAACACTATTAAAAAAATGTAATCGTCCTCCTACAAAATCCACAAATTCCAGTGGAGATTTTGCTCGTGGGCATTAGCGGGTGAAATGATGGTATAACTATCAAGACTATGACCCATTGATTGTCAGGAACTATCCATTTTGTATTGATTTAGGTTTGTTTTAATAACTTCTGTTAGTGGTAAATAATGAGAGATACCACTTCCAAGAAAATAAATTATGAAATGGGCATTTAAAAAAAAATCAATTCAGCAAATAGATTTTTAAGAAATACTTTTATCAAACCAATTATATTTATTGTATCCAATGGTCATGATAGAATTGAACCCACATTTATCCATAAATCAATCAGCTGTATGTAGCAACTCTATAATCTTCATTACAGATCAAAATTCTACTTCTTTAAACCACATCCTATTTTCACCTTCTTTTCAGAATGCAGTTTTACAAGTGTCAGCAATCCTCTTTTTTTAACCCAAGTATGATAATCCCGACAGTAAATTGTGATCGGTTATGTAACAACAGAGTACTGGTATTCTATTCTCATCCATGCTTAATTTCCTCTGTACCCAATCCTTACTTGATTTTTTTTTACATGTTCCAATAAGTTCCCCTTAAAAGTACTTTTAGAGAATCAAGACAGAATAGCAAATGCATGCAAGTTGCATAAACAGGAATTTATCCAAATAAGTTAGATACAGTAATAAAATAAATGAAACTTTTATTTGATTGCTTGTATGTATTTCCCAGCAGAGGTCACAGGTTGGTGCTCTGGTGAGAACACCTATTGATTGAACTGCTTGCCTGGCCTGGAGGTTCATTGAAGTGTTTGTCAGGTCACACCATGATCCAGGTAATTCAGCAGAGATCAAAATTTTGACATAGTAGCTCCCTCCTTGGGATGGTTCAATACCTGGATTATGATGACGTTATCCACTGAGCCAGCATAAAAGCTTCTTAAGGAAACTACTTGAAAATATGCCAAGGGTCAAATTACGACAGGGTCTTCACTAATCACTTGCCATTACTTCTGTAGAAAAGCCTAGGAAATCTCTGAAATATCTCTGCGGAAAATGTTAACTTACAACTTTTCAGAGGAATCTATTCTAAATGTGTTGTACGACTCATTGATAATAAACAAAACCAAATCAGCCTCACTATCATTGGATTCACAACAGAGTGAAATTAAAATAATCACTGAACCTCAAAATTGCCTAATTATTTCTAACCAGTCTTTACAAATAACAGCTCTTGGACACCAAGTTTATAACTTAAGCAAAATTCCATAATTTATTCTTAGTACTGTGACTTTAGCAGGATAAAGCTAAACAAGGTAATCTAATTAATATCTATGATTTAAACCCAATCTTCGTCAACCATATGCCTGCACACACAGACAGACGTGGTTAAGGGATGCATTAAAAAGAAAATAAAACAGCTTAATTAAACAGTTTCAAATGATGGATGCCAAATCTTCGTGCAATCCTTCGATAACGAGTGTTCACAGTCACCAGTGAATGCAAACAGTTTCAGTAAATTTCCAGAAGCATTTATTTATTTCTTACAAGGATTCTTTTCTTAGAACATTCAACAATTCTTTAACTTAATAGAAAACTACATATGGTAAAACACAGCAGCCAGTCCTGAGCTTCTAAAATCACTGAGCACCTGTCAAAACCAGTCCAAATCAATTTTCTCCTTTTTTTAAAATCAATATTCTCTGTGATTGGCTGGTTAGCACTGGAGAGAAAATGAGGATTGCAGATGCTGGAGATCAGAGCTGAAAATGTGTTGCTAGAAAAGCGCAGCAGGTCAGGCAGTATCAAGGAACAGGAGAATCGACGTTTCGGGCATAAGCCCTTCATCAACATTCAATCAAGTTCCAATCCTGGGCATAGCAATGCTTCACACTGAATCAACCACCGCGTTCCTTACATCAGTATTTAAGTTGCATTATTTTCCAGGCCAGTCACAAACACAAAACACCTATATTTGTTTTCTTCTCTGTTAAGACATGCATCTGGTAAAGGTTCGACTAAGCCTAACCGCAATTCACCAATTCTACCAAAATAAATAAGAAAAATAAAATAGAAATAGAATGGGTCTCTACAGTGTCCTGTTGTGACAGCAAAAATAAAAACCTTCCTTTGTCTATTTTTGCTTAGAGCTTACCACCTTTTTATCCATATTCTCAATGGACAGCTTATTTTAAAAAAAAAGACTTTCTTACCACAACACTCTCCACCCCACATACACATATTATCCACCAATCTTAGCTGCTTGAAGTTCAGAATCATATCTCTATTCAAATATTTCTTATGAATGCAATGCCAAATAGTTCCATGGAAGACGTTGGAATAAATGCAGTTGACTGCTAGAAAATCCTTTTTTTGGAGTATATTATTCAGAAATTTTATGGAGATGTGATGGCCTAGTGGCACTGCTGCTGCATTAGTAATCCAGAACCCATTACAGATGGTGGAATTTGAATTCAATAAAATCTAGGATTAAAAGTTCAATGATGGTTGTGAAATCATTCTCGATTGCTGTAAAAAAAACCATTGGATTTGCTTTTTCCCTTCAGAGAAGTAAATCTGTCAACTTTACCTGGTCTGACTTACATACGATTCCAGACTCCATATCTATGTGATTGACTCTTAAGTGACCTCTGAAATGGTTGAGGAAGTCACTTATTTGCATGAACCACTAAAAAAGAACTTACAAAATAGAATGAAATCAGACAGACAATCTGACATCAACCTAGGGGGCATCAGAAGCAACAATGGCAAACTTGGCCCTGTCAACCCTGCAAAGTCCTCCTTACCAAATCTGGCATCCACTGCCAAAATTGGGAGAGCTGTCTCAGAGACTAGTCAAGTTGCAGCCTGACAAAATCATATTCACAGAATTGTACCGAACACATTATGATCCCATACAACACCATTATCTTTCCTAAATATGTCCTGTACCATTGGCATGACCAACACAGCAGAGATGGCAGCACAGTAGCATACAGTGTGGAGGAAGTTGCCTTGTGAGTTCTGAACATTGATTCCTGATGCCATGAAGTTTCATGGCATCAAATCAAATATTGGCAAATATTGGTAATCCTACTGATTACAAAGAATTGTACTCCTCCACCTAATCAAGCAGTGCTCATCCATGCTTTCAGGAATAACTAAAATTGCAAGGGCATGGAATATAATATAGGTAAGCAACTTTTATTTTCATCACAAAGAGTGATTTGACAGCATTAGTACTGACTGAACTGGTTGAGTCTGAAAGAACAGAACTGCAGATGGTGAGGGAACCAACAACAGGGAAAAACATATTCATTCTCATCAATCTGCCTATTACTGATTAGTTCTAGATTCTATTGAATTCAAATTCCACCATCTATCTTTGTGCTACTAATGCATTCATCCATAACAATAGTGTTAGGAGTGACCACCGCACTGTCCATGTGGAGAAAAAGTTCCACTTTCACTTTGACGATATCCGCCATTTTGTTTGTAGCTACAACCATGCTAAATGAGTAAGATTTTGAACAGATCTAGTGACTCAAGGTTGGGCATCTGTGAGGATGATCTGCAGTAAAAGAATTCTATGCGAACATAATCTGCAAACTCTTGGTACAGGATATAATTGCACCTTTCCACAGTCAGTGTCATATCTAGACTACAACAGCTTGGTTAAACATGTGGCAAGTTCTGCAGTAAAAGTATGCAGTATTGTCAGGGTCCATAGCCATTGCAGTATTAAGTGCTTTCAGTTGCTTTTTGACATCATGTGGAGTAAATCAAAGTGGCTAAAGATTAGCATCTGTGAAGGAAGCCAAAACTTAGCATTCACTCAATACTTCTGGCTGGAAGTTGTTATAAAAGCTTCAGCCATATCATTTGCACTCATGTGCTGGGATCTCCCATCAAGGTTGAAGATATTTGAGGATCCTCCTCTTGCAGTATGTTGTTTAATTGCCAACTGGATTTGGCATAACTGTACAGCTGAGATCTGATTTGGAGGTTATAGAATTGCTTAGATCTATCACTTGTTGTTTGTGCTATTTGGTACACAACTAATCCTGTTTAATAATTTCACCAAGTTGGCACCTCACCTTAAGTTATGTCTGGTGCTCTTCCTGGCATGTCCCCCTGCACTCTTCATTGATATCATGCTTGATAGATTGATGGTAATGCTAGAGTGGACATACAAAGGGTCACCAGTTTCTCAAGGACAGCTAGGGATGGGAAATACATGCTGGACCAGCCAGCAAAGCCCATATCTCATGAATAAATAAAAAAAAATAGTTTTCACAACATAATTCCCTTAGCAACAAAGGGTTACACAGTTTGACAATTTGGATGTTGACATGACACTAGTATATTAGTTTAGTAACAGCTTGTCAGGCAACTGCTGGTGTTTTTTAAGATGAAATATTTTTAAATCAATCTGAAATTTGTACCTCCTTGAAAGAGCAGAGTTGTCATAGAAACAGAACATAAATCCTTCACTTTATATGAAATAAGGTAAATTTTAAATTTTACAATATTCAGCAATGGAATATTTTGGTACAGATAAAACTTCTGAAAAAGTATTGAAATTTTCAATTACAAATGATCAAAAAAGGAAAAAAAGAAGTAACTTTCAGCCTTATAAGGTACATTACCTGTTTGGTGGAAACTATTGCCGAATCTTGATGGAAAAACTGAGGGAAAGAATTACTGTATTTGGTTTGATCCAAACCTTTTATTCCCCCAAACGATCAGTGTGAGCAGTAGGGTTCTGCAATTTCTGAATTTGGCTGAGGTTTCAGTACGACTCTTATCAGGCTTTGTAGCAGACTCTTCAAAGTTTACCAGATTACTCAAGCAAAGAGTCTTGAAAAATGGCAGTGTAAAAAGTAATAAGAGAAATCCAAAGTTTACAAGCCATCTTGGAATATTCCCAGATGCAGGGATGGTAGAAACTCAGCTCAGTGGAGCCGAGTTGCCAATTAATTGAGTGAAGAGACCAATGAGCTGCCATTTTCTAGCTTCACCACGATGGCCACCCATGTGCCTCTGATGCTGTCAGTGGAACACACTCTCTGCCTGATCATGGCACAAAATCTCACACCAATTCTTTAGTGATTTCTTAACATGAAGGCACTGTCTCTTTCTCCCTGAGGCCTTAGCAGTGGCCACATTGATTGGTGATACTGCTAAAATGCAAGCTGCTTGTTCTCCAGTTGGAGAACTGTCACTCTTCTTAACTGGACAGTGCTCCTGGCAATGACCTTTGTACAGGCTGCTGAAGTAAAATCATGTGCTTTTGGTTCCAGAGGCAGAACATTCTTCCTTCATTTAAAATACTGGCCTTTATTACATAAAATGTTGTGAAAAATCACCTCTTACTACCCATATTGGCAAAATTTTCACGCAATAAAGATAATTAACTCATGGAATTAAAATTATTCCTCAATTACGTAGAATCAGCTTCTTACAAAACAATTCTATATGTTCGATTCTAAAGCTTGTTTTCTTAACTTAAGCATAAATCCACTTCATCTTCTTATTCAGGATAGCATTCAGTTATAGATATTCTATTTTCTGTTCATAGAGAATATAATAAGATACTAGCATATATTCAGGAACAGCTAAACATTGAGCAACTGCAGTGACCTTTTAAATGTAATTCACTCAGATAACAAGTACACAGAAATGTTTCAATGAATGATTTACTTGTGTTTGAAAGAAGATGAGTGGCAATAGAAATAACATATTACTCTCAATTGTCAAGATATGAAAGAGAAATCCAAAGTATTTCTTTCTTTGAGCCTGTCTGACTCCTATAAGCTTATCAAATATATATCCATTCATGTGGTCCAATACAGTCTGCTAGACTACTTCTCTGTTCGGACTGGCTGTTTTTTATTCAGAAAAGAATTTATAAAATGTCATGATTAACAAATGTCTTTTTATTTTTAAATAATTATCTTAAAGCTTTTTGTACACATGTCTACTTAATACGGTGAAAGATGATAGCGCTGGGAATTTTTTTTTTTCATTTTACAATATGACAGTTTCAAGTGCTCCCAGTCAGCTATGGCAAACTCAAATGCAATGTAGAGCACCCTCTACTGCATTAGAGCAACATCTCCTCATTCACATTGTGCTTTCAGAGCCCTTAAATTAGATTGACGAATTCTTGTCAACTTTTAATGATAGGCTATGGCCATATATCTAATGGGAATTGAACTGAAATGGCCAAATTATTCCCATTCTGTTAAAAATATATATATACTATATAGGTCCTTTAATCAGATAACTTGAGATTCTTCAAGTACGAATGAGACCTCTCTTCAGCTTGATATAAAGTAGATTATTATTTGGGTTAATTTTAACCTAAACAAAGCTGAAACTATGACACATTGCATACAAGGAGAGTATTCTGAGTTAGTGTGGAAAACAAAATAAGGTTCTGATAAATTCTGTGGTACTTTCATATCTCTAGTGATAAAATATTGTAAATATATAATTTTACTGAATGAATTCTGTTGCACGAAGATTCCATTCCAGTGCTGTAGTGATCAGTACAACAAAGGATTAAAGAAAGAAAGAAAAATATTGCAGATGCTGGAAATTTGAAAACAAGCACAGTGAAAGTTGGAAATAGTCAGCAAGTCAGGCAGTGTTTGAGGAAAAACATAAATTTACCAGGTCGTGTTTTGGGTCAAAGACACTTCTTCAAGTCTGGAATGTATCACACCTGAAGCAATATGGCCAACAGCAAAGGGGCAATAGAAAGAAATCAAAAGGAAATGGAATGAGAGAAAAGATGGAATATTGAGGGAAATCAAAAGAATAGAAGACACATATGAGGCCTAGAGAAAATGCAAATAGGCAAAGTTATAAGAGGTAATAAAGGAATCATGAAAAGCTAGCAAAGTAGCAGGGCAGTCTTGCAGAAAAGCAAAGGATGGGGTTTACACAGATGGGGCAAGGAGAGGATTGACACTTGGAGTGGAACTCTCTTGTCAGAACACCACTGTGGATTGATATACCCATTTATATCAATATGGTTTTACCCTGCTCCAGAGGCCCTAATGTGCTTGGACATATCTCTTTTTATGCAACAAAAACAAAAATTGCTGGAGAAATTTAGCAGGATCTGGCAGCATCAGAGTTAATGTTTCAAGTCCAGTGACTCTTCATCAGAACTTTCGATGCTTCCTTTCTCATTTAATCACTTCAGGTATTCATGTATGTACTCATTATTTCTACTGTATCTCACACTATGTCTCCTTTTGTCTTCGTGATGTCATTTAAAAAAAAATCATCTCCATTCCTCCACCACAGCACTTGATGAGGCTCATTTTATTTCGATTCTGTGATTTTTAAAAAATCTCTTCTTCTGTTCTCTTCTTCTTTGAATGGTGTTCACCTGCAGTGTAGGAGATCTATATTTATGTAACACACAAGGAAAAAATTTCATCCCTTATGCCAAGCCAGATCATGATTCAACTAGTCTCCATTGCCAGGCAAATATCCCTGAAGAGAAGATGGTGTAGAATTAATGTCACTAGACTAATAAACTGGAAACTCAACCTAATGTGTTTGGTAAAAGAATTTGAATCCCATCATTGCAAATCCGGAATTCAAGCTAGCTTAATAACAAGCATTTCTCGCTTATTGTAGAAGCTCATCTAGTTTTGAACATCCTTTCGGGAAGCGAATCTGCCATCTGGTCTGGCTCACATGTGATTCCTGACCCATAGAAATATAGTTAACCCTTAACTATCGTGTGAAAAGGCCTAGCAAGCTCCTTAGAGAGAAAGTGAGGACTGCAGATGGTGGAGATCAGAGTCGAAATGTGTGGCACTAGAAAAGCACACCAGGTCAGGCAGCACCCGAGGAGCTGGAGAGTTGACGTTACGGGCATAAGCCCTTCATCAACATTCCTGATAAAGGGCTTAAGCCTGAAACATTGACTCTTCTGCTCCTCGGATGCTGCCTGACCTGCTGTGTTTTTCCAGCGCCACACTTTTCGACTCTAGCAAGCTCCTTAGTTACGTTAAATTGCCATGAGTTCCAAACAAAGTAGTGAAACAGAGCACACAATCTGACATTGACCTAACCACAAGAAATGGCAATGGTAAATAAAGCCCTGTCAACCCTTTAAAGTTGTCCATGTCAACATCTCAGGGCTTATTCCAAGGCTGGTAGAATTGTCTCTCAGATTAATCAGATTGACAGAATCATACCTTACAGCTAATGCCCCAGACACATGTTCCACAAGCAGAAGAGACCACTAGAGGTGGTGGCACAGTGGCGTACGGTCAGGAAAGAAGTACTCTGGGAGCAATGTTAACTCTGGACCCAATGAAATAAAAACATAGAAAATAGGAGCATGAGTAGGTCATTCAGCCTTTCAAGTCTGCTCCACCATTCTTTATGCTCAATAACCTGTCCTTGCATTTCTCCCAGAATCTTTGATCACTTTAGTCTAAAGTGCTCTTTCTAACTCCTTTCATACAATGTGTTGGCCTCCTGACATCAGGTCAAACACAGGCAAAGAAGCCTCCTACTGACAACAACCTACTGCATCCTCTTAGCTGATGAATCAGTACTCCTCCATGTTGAATACCAACTAGAGGAAGCACTGAGTGTGGCAAAGGAACAGTATGCATTCTGGACAGCACACTTCAATGTCCAGTAGCAAGAGTGACTTGGCAGCACTACGACTGACCGAGCTGGTAGAGTCCTGAAGAGCACAGCTGCTGGACTGGTTCCACAGTCAATATTGAAGGAACCAACAAAAGGGTAAAATCTACTTGACCATGCCCTTCCCAATCTACCTGCAGTAGATCTGTCCATATGTGACAGTATTGTAGGAGTGACCACCACACAGTGAGACAAAGACCCATTTTCACATTGAGGATACCCTTCATCATGTTGCATGGCATTATGACTGTGTTAAATAGGACAGACTTCAAACAGGTCTAGCAACTCAAAACTGGGTCTCATTAAGGTGCTGTGGGTCATCCATCCCACAACCAATGGATTGTATCTAAGCACAACAGTTCTAACACATCCAGTCATAAATAATGGTGGACAATCAAAACAACTAAAATGAATTAGTTAATTTGAAGGATCCACAAATATTGTCATCTTCAACTATACAGGAGTCCAGCACATTAGTGCCACATACAAGACAGAAACATTTCTCTCCGTCTTCAGAGAGAAGTGCCAAGTGGGTAATCTATCTTAGCTCCTTCAGAGGTCTTTAGCAATTTGCTCCATGTGGTATCAAGAAATGGCTAAATGCACTGGATACAGCAAAGGCTGTGGGCTCTGATAATATTCTGGCAATAGTACTGAAGACATATGCTGCAGAACTAGGTGCATGCCTAGCCAAGCTGTTCCAGTGCAGCTACAATACTGAAATCTACCCAACAATGTAGAAAATTGTCTAGGTATGTTTTATACACAAATAGCAAGACAAATCCAACCTGGCCAATTTATACGCTGTCTACTCTTGATCGTTAGTAAAATGATGTAACAGATCATTGATAGTGCGATCAGGCAGCATTTGCAATGGAATAACCTGCTCACTGATACACAGTTTGGGTCCTGCCAGGGCCACTCAGCTCCTGAACTCATTACGACTTGGTCCAAAAGTGGAGAAAAGGTCTGAACTCTAGAAGTGAAGTAAGAGAAGCTGTCTTTGACATCAAGGCTGCAATTGACCAAATGTGACATTAGGAGCTCAAGCAAAACTGGAATTAATGGGTGTCAGGAGTGAAACTCTTCATGTGACATCATACCTGGCACATCAAATGGTAGTCATGCTTATTGGAGGCCAATCATCTTAGCCCCAGAATATCACTTCAGGAGTTCCTCAGGATATAATCTTGGGCCCAAACATCTGCAGCTGCTTCATGAATGACCTATCCATTAACATAAGGTTGAATGTGGACAGGGTGGAGATTGCTGATGATTTCACATGTTCACCTCCATTTATGACACTTCAGATACTGAGGCAGTAAGTGTCCTTATGCAGCAAGACCTGGAAATCACCCAGGCTTTGGCTGATAAGTGGCAAGTAGAATTCACACCACTCTAGTGCCGGGAAATGATCACGTCTGACAACAGAGAATCTGACAAATTCCCCTTGCCATTTAACGACTTTATCATTGCTGAATATCCCCACTATAAACATCCTGAAAGTTATCCTTGACCAGGATCTGACCTGGACCAGCCATATGAATACTGTAGCCGAAAGAGCAGGTTATAGCTGTGAATTTTGTCATCAGTAACACTCCTGTATCTCCAATGCTTGTCTCCCATCTACAAGGTGCAGATCAGGGGTGTGGTAGCATGCTCACCACCAGATGTTCTGTGGTAACTCACTAAGGCTCCTTCCACAGGATATCAAAACCAATTACCCAAATCACCTAGGATGGCAAGGACAACCACTACTCCACCCCTAAATGCACTAAATCCAGTTCATTTAGCCATTTCTTGATACCACATGGAGCAAATTGTTATAGACCTCTGAAGGAGCTAAGATAGATTACCCACTTGGCACTTCTCTCTGAAGATGTACAATCCTGATTTGGAATGATATCATTATCCCCTTACTGTTGCTGGGTCAAAATTCTGGAACTCTCTTCCTATCAGCGCTTTGAGTGATCCCACATTCCGAGTCTTGGACTGGTTCAAAACGACAGCTCACCAATACGTTCTCCAGGTCAGTCAATGTTGGTCAATAACTACTGGTCCAACTAACAATCCCCACAATACGTGGATACATTTTTAAAAAGTATTTATCTCATTCCCTTTTAAAAGTCACCACTGCGTCTGTTTCCATTCCACATTCAGACAGTACTTTCCAAATCATTTAAAACATGTTTTAAACATTGCCCTTGAGTATTTTGTCAGTTACCTTAATAGAAGGGTTTTAAACATGAAACATTGATTAACTGACTTATGCTGTTCACAATTAATGCCTTTGTATTTACAGCTTTTTGTCTGTTTTATTTCCAGTAACATATAATAGTGTGAACATCAGAAAAGGGCTATAAGCACGGTGCACTTGGTGGGAAAACATCTGAAGATCTCAACGAAGTGAGACCTACCATTTGGGCCTTCATCATATTCTCTGTAACAATGTCTAGCATATTCATGTAACATGTACACGTTTATTATCATGAAATGAACTATATTTTGTCTCAGACAAGAGCCTCTTCTCATGAGACTGTTGAGTGGTTTTTCCTCTACCACTCTAGATCAAGCAGGCTTTGTAGAAACTTAACCTGAAAGAGGATGGTTGCAGCAAATCTATCTAATTGTGAGCAATAGTACAAAGAGCTGCTTTATTATGTAGAGCAGTGGTACACATGCTCATACAATAAATAAACTTGACTTTGTCTATTAACACATTTGTTGATTTGTTGCTTAACATCTGCTCCATTGTAACAGAACCTAATTATTAACTGCTATTGGTTTTCAAGCAGGGAGAGTTGCCAAAATAATTAAAATGAAATAAACAAAGTAGATTTAATTTTTAAAATCTGGAAAGTTAAACTAAATCTTCTTGGGTGTCAATATGTTTGCAAATTATTGCAGACAGATTAATAAACATTGCCAAATTAAGAAGCTAACAGTTTAATAATAGTTAGAAATCTAAGGTAAACGTATATACATAAAAATAGATGTTTCCCAATGTAAGCTGGTCATTGTATTTGGATTCAAGTAGAATATGTGAATGAGAATCCCAAGATTAGCTGACATTGGCACTTGAGATTCCTCTAGAGGATGACTTTATGAATCTTTAATCATTGTATAAAAGAAAGCGGCATGGTGGCTCAGTGGTTAGCACTGCTACCTCACAGTGCCAGGGACCTGGGTTCGATTCCAGCTTCGGGCGACTGTCTGTGTGGAGTTTGCACGTTCTCCCTGTGTCTGCGTGGATTTCCTCCGGTGCTCCGGTTTCCTCCCACACTCCGAAGATGTGCAGGTCAGGTGAATTGGCCGAGCTAAATTGTCCATAGCATTAGTCAGGGGTAAATATGGGGAATGGGTCTGGATGGGTTACTCTTCGGAGGGTCAGTGTGGACTAGTTGGGCCAAAGGGCCTGTTTCCAGACTGTAGGGAATCTAATTTAAAAAAAGAACTGGCCAGAGAGAGTAAATTTCTGCCCTGCTTAAACATTGCTAATAGCAGGCCAGGCAGTGATTACTGGTTTTAGCTAACAGCCAACTTCTCTCCAATGGTGAGGACAACACATCTGTAGAGCATGCTTTAAAAAAACGTTTGCTAATTTCCTGAGGGGTCAAGACATCTTTAATTTTTTCACAAAAAGATTGCAGACAATTATCTTCTGAACATCACTACATTAATATTCAAGTCCTCCTCTTTATGTGTGTGGGGAGTGTAATTTGTGAATATATTGTGCCTGATCGCACTGAGGAAGGCAGTGTGCAAACCTTATTGAATTCTGTCTCCTCACTTGAATAAAATAAGCAGATAGCCCAGTGCCAAGCATAGTGTTGGCTGGCTGCACACTTAACAACATGGCAAAGCAAGTGGGACATATGTCCAGTACACATTTCAGCTAACGAGCAAACCTTGAATCAATAGATGTGAAGTTGGAAGAGCACAGCAGGCCAGACAGAATCCATGGAGCGGGAAAGTCAATGTTTTAGGCTGAAACCCGTCCTGGACCGTCCTGCTCCTTGGATGCTGTCTGTCCTGCTGTGCTCTTCCAGTTTCAGATTCTGGGGACGAAACGTCTGCAACACAAATTCCCAGCTCAGTGAACAGAACCACAACAAATAGCCCCAGCCGATCCAACCTCTCCTTATAGTTCAAACCCTCCAACACTGGCAACATCCTTGTAAATCTTTTCTGAACCTTTTCAAGTTTCACAGCATCCTTCCTACAACAGGTGCCGTATTACGACCATGGAAATCTGTGTCTGTAACTCCCCAATCTTATTTACTTCATTGTGATGATGCTGCTCCTTTCCAAAACGCAGCACCTCACATGTATCTACATTAACCTCCATCTGCCATTCCTTGACCCATTAACCCATCTGATCAAGGTCCCATTTTCTTAGAGGTAGCCTTCTTCACTGTCCTCTACACCTCCAATATTGTTGTCACCTGCAAACTTACGAACCATACCTCCTATGTTCACATCCATATCATTTTTATAAATGATGAAAAACAGTGGACCCAGCACCAATCTTTGTGGCACACCACTGGTCACAGGCCTACAGTCTGAAAAGCAACCCTCCACTACCACCCTCTGTCTTCTACCTTTGAGCCAATTCTGTATCCGAGATCATTTAGAGGACAGTGATCATTGTATCATATGGTTTAGGAGGATGAAAGAAAAGGATAATAGGTAATCCAAAGTCAGGACAATTAACTAGAGAAAAGCCAACTTCAGTGTGGCAATAAACGGAGGTGGGCCAGGTAGACTGGAATAACAGATGGGAAAAATTGTAGCTGAGCAGTGAACTGCCTTCAAAGAGGAGATGGTTTGGCTACAGTCGAGCTATATTCCTGCAAAAGGGGATGAAAGAGCAAACAAATCCACAGCTCCCTGCATGAGAGAGATAGAAATTAAACTAAAGAAACTAAGTGTTTCTGATAGGTGTCAGATTGAAAATAAGTTAAGAACCATGCAGAATACTCAAAGGGGAGTTGAGAAAGCATAGTGGAGAAGTGAAACAAGCACAGAGAATGTTGGAGAAATTCAGCAGATCTCATAGCATCTGTGGAGAGAGAAGCAGAATTAATGCTTCAAGTCCATTATGATACTTCTTCAGAACAGAAAGCTGCAGGAAAGTGTTTACTTTATACTTTTCACAGAGCTGGAGGAGGAGAGAGGGGGTATAAGGAGGCATAAAAAAAAAGCAGTAAGCTGTTTCACCCCTCAAGCCAGCTCCTACCATTCAATAGGATCATAGTTGATCTGACATACCACACATCCACTACTTTCCCTGTAACCCGTGATTCCCCTCCTGACCAAGAATCAATCGATGTCACCCTTAAATATACAGAAGGACTGTACCCCAACAGTACTGTGTGGCAAGGGGCTCCAAAGAAATTCCTCTTCATCTCAGTTCAATCTTAAATTGGTGTCCCTTGATTCTGAGGTTATGCCTTCTGGAACTGGACCTGTTCATGAAGGAAACCATCCTATCAACATTTACTCAGCCAAGCCCCTTCAGAATCCTGTATGTTTCAATCAGATCACCTCTCATTCTTCTAAACTCCAATGGATGGAGTCCCAAGCTATTTAGCCTTTGCATATAAGACAATCTCTCATACTAGGAATCATCCTCGCGAACCTTCTCTGAATTCCTCCAATGAAATGATAAATATCCTTAAATAAGTGGACAAAAACTGCTCACAGCACTTTTAAATGGTATCGTCAGCTCTTTGTACAGTTGCAGTTTGACTTCTCTTGTCTTGTACACCAACCATTTGAAATAAGGGCTAACATTCCAATAACCTTCCTGATTATCTACTGCACCTGTGTGCTAGTTTTCTGTGTTTCATGCACAAGTACCTCCAAGTCCCTTTGTGTTGCAGCTTGCTGATGGTTTTCTCAATTTAAATAATATTATTCTCTCTTCTAAACTAAACAACTTCACATTTATCCATATAACACTCCATTTGGCAACTTTTTGCCCACTTGCTTAAGCTCTCAATATCTCTCTGTAAGCTGTTTGTATCACTCCAGCAAATTGCCTTTCCACCTATTTTAATGATGTCTGCAAATTTGGCTAGAATACATTTGCATCCTTCCTCCAAGTCATTAATATACATGTGAACAGTTGTGGTCCCAGCAGTGATCCCTTTGGAACCCCACTGGTCACAGGTCACCAACCTGAAAAAGAAACTCTTATCTCCATCTGGTTTTTCCCATCCATGAGCTAATTCTCGATCCATGTCAATAAACCATCCCAACACCATGGACTCTTATCTTGTGACTTAACGTTTTATGAGATATCTTGTCAAATTCCTTCTAGATGTCCAAATACAACACATCTACTGGATCCACTCTGGTTGAGATTGCCTCAGAAATAGATATTAGGCTAATTATTCTATAGTTACTCACTTTTTGTTTCTTTCCCTTTTTGAATAGGAGAGTCACATTAGCAGGGCGAAGTTTATGGAGGTCCAGTATAAAAAGTAAAGTGGTTGTTACTAGTCATGAAAGAGAATAAAAAATGTCAAATAGATGTAAATTAAGATGTGAAAAGGAGAGAATAGGTCCTTGACACTGTAATTGTCAACGTATAAACTTTTCACTATGCTCATTGATTAGATTAGATTACATTAGATTACATTACAGTGTGGAAACAGGCCCTTCGGCCCAACAAGTCCACACCGACCCGCCGAAGCGAAACCCACCCATACCCCTACATTTACCCCTTACCTAACACTACGGGCAATTTAGCATGGCCAATTCACCTGACCCTGCACATCTTTTGGACTGTGGGAGGAAACCGGAGCACCCGGAGGAAACCCACGCAGACACGGGGAGAACGTGCAAACTCCACACAGTCAGTCGCCTGAGGCGGGAATTGAACCCGGGTCTCAGGCGCTGTGAGGCAGCAGTGCTAACCACTGTGCCACCATGCCGCCCACAATAGTGCCAATTGAGTACATGTGCCAATAGAGACTATTCTATTCTATTCTCTATTAACAGCAAAGTTAATAAGACACAAACAACACAAGGCCTTGAGGGTGGTGAGAGAGGTGGGGGAGCAATAATGCAAGAAAAATGGAGAACAGACATAAATACAGTCAGTTTCTGAAGTTATAAAATTCAGCATTGAGACCTTGAGGCTCTAAAATATCTAACTTGAAAAAAAAGGTGCTGTTTCTCAAGCTTCTTTGTACTTCATTGGAACTTTGCAGCAAGGCAGGACAGAAATATTAGCATGAGAACAAGATAGTTCATTAAAATGGCAAGCAATTGGGAATACAGGATCATTCTTACAGACAGACAAGTGGTGTTCTGCTGCAGTGAGGCCAGAGGGAGACAGTTTCATACAATAAAACAAAGAACTGCAGATGCTGAAGACCTGAAACAAAAAAACAGAAATTGCTGGAGAATCTCAGCAGGGCTGGCAGCATCTTTGGGCAGAAAGCAGAGTTACGTTTCAAGTCCAGTTACTCTTCATCAGGTTACAGTGGTTGAGGGAAACAGAAAAATTAAAGCAGCTGATGTCACATTGAACTGTGAAGTTACAGATTGTGGTTGGATACATTTCTAATGCAGTTGATGACCTCCAGCAGCTCATGGATATCCTGTCTTGAGATGCTCAAACTGTTTTGAATCTATCCCAATTAGCAGTGTGGTGGATATCTTCAGTGTAAAAATAAGACTGTCTCCATAATGATTCTGCAGTGGTTATTCTTATTAAATTCTTATGAATAGCAGTGACAGGTAAATCAGTGAGGCAGATTTCACTTCATCCTGGCCCATTTACTTACTCTGCAAGCCCAGTCTCAGGACTGAGCTGGATCAGCTGACAAATTATTCTTGTTGATGTATGTTGAAGTCCCCCACCCAGAATGCATTTTGTACCTTTTGTTACCCTGAGTGCTTCTATTAATTTGGGCTCAACATGCACTGACACATTCTCTGAGGGAGGGAGTTAGGTGGTAATCAGTGGAAGATTTCCTTGCCCATATTTAATTTGATGCCATGAAACTAGTCCAGATTACTAATGAGGACTCTCAGCGTCACTGCCACCAGCTGTACACACTGTGCTACCACATCTGTTGGGTCTCCTCTGCCAATCTGTAGGACCTGCCTTGGGATATGAAGTTTAGAATGTTGTTTGAAAGGTATGCTTTGAGCTTGACTATGCCATGCTTTGGCTTGACTGGCTTATAAGACAACCCTCTCTATTTTGGCACATGGGGTTTATGCACCTTGACTGGTGTCTAAGTCAACACTAATTATCCATCTGATTTTATTGTTTTCAACTTTTCATAGCAGTTTAATACAACTGAGTCCTAGACCATTTCAGAATCACACATTATCATGGGTCTGGTGTCACAAGAAAATCAGATCAGATAAAACTGGCAGATGTCCTTCCCTAAGAACATTTAAGAATCCAAAGGAAAATCTAAATTAAAATCCAGTAGTTTCATAGTTTCCATGACCAACTTTAGCTTTTGATTACATATTTATTGAGTTAGTTGAACTTAAATTTCCCAGTTGCTGATATATTATCTATATTAAACATTCAATATGCTTTCTGGCACATCACTATACATAAACAGTTGTCTTTGGGATCTTTTCCTAATACACTTGTTGAGGAAATATTGAGAGGAACTCTTCAGTAGCTTCTCGTAAAGCAGCATAATCAGTGGTTCAAGTATGACACAGTAAACAAAGCAAGAGTTTGGTCAGAAACAGGACAGCCAAGCCAGGAAGTGTCTTTCCCTTAGCAAAATGGACACCGACTCTCACTTCATCCAGCAATGTTCAATCAGAAACTAGCTTTCTGGTCGTCATACCATCCAGGCAGATGACCATTAACAAATAAATCTAACAATTAGCTGAAACCATGTGGTTTCTAAGCACAAAAGTTTTAATGTTTAAACTGGCCTTTCAAAACAAAAACCTGTGAATTCATAGAACTTGAAATAAATAATTTGCTTCATAATCCTTAAAAACTCAAGGCTTCAAAAGATACTAAATATGAATCCTTCATAACATGTTAGTTGTCATTTTGATTTTGATGACATAATGGTTAAGAAATACATTTGCAAAGTGCTACTTGTAACTTTCATACTACAGAAAGTCACAGAATCAATGCAGGTAGCATAGTGCTATCTACCTCAGTGAATCTATGTGGGTCTGAGTGGTGCTATTACAAATAGGTGAATTCTTGCCCCCTTAGTTCACCGACCTCAGTGAATTACTTGTTTCTTTTGATTGTAAGAAGCTGGAACCTATTTTCTTTACTAGTGAAGAGAACTTCATTATGTTATTTGTCCCCAGGGAACATTTGATCCTTAGTAGATACTTTTCCTTGAACGTACTGCAAAACACATGGTATTCTTGTCCAAATAGTAATAATGATCTGAACTGTACTCCCACATCATATGTGAAGATAAAGGCCTATCATCAAAAGCTACAACAACAAAAGCCCTTCAATATTAATAGGAACTTGAAATGTTGCTTAAATTTATACTTTATGTTGATGTTGATAAATGGAGTAAATATCTGATGTTCATGGGCACAGGTTTTCATGTTTTTGTCAACATCAGGAGGATGTCACTATATGACTTTGAGATAAGTGAGATTGTGCTAAATTTACTGATATATTCATTTAAGTTTTGTTAAACACATTCAATGATCAAAAAAAATTAACATATTCTGAAGTATTTAACAACCTAGAAAATAATTTTCTTAATCTTTCTTCCTTAAATTTATATCTAATTAATTATTTGAAATTGCACCAGATCAGTCAGCAACTTTAGTAAAGGATTTCATTTTCTGATATTTACACAACTGATATATATGAAAGGAAGTCAAACAGATGGAGAGGTGTCAATAGCTAGTAAGGCAGGGTGTTGAAATAAACCTGTATATGTGGATTCAAAAGACAATTAAATGCATTTCTGCAGAGAGAAGAAAATGAGAGTCTATCAGGGATATCAAACACACAGTCTGTGTAACACTTGCATCTAACCTGGAGACTTCCCATGAATCTTCATTTCTTTATTTAGGTTTTTTGAGTAGCACCCTGGACAAGGCTGCTAGATGAGCTTTATAATAAGTTGATATCACTTATTTTCCCCTCTTCCTGCCTCACATCAAAGAGCCATCATCACCTAAAGATTTGCCAATCGTGTCTGTCACTGTTTGCCTGACCCAGTTTCTTAATGTTCTCCTAGCATTCATAAGATACATTTTTAACTTCTTTGGTTAAAAAGAAGTCTCCTTCATGGTTTTATTTAAAGTAGATTAATAAATGTTGTGGTTTGTAGTATAGACAGTAGACTTTTCCTCTCCATAAAAATAATATTTTAATTGATTTGAATTAGAAGGCTTTTGATGTCAGTTTTGCTGTATGCAGGGAATTATTTGATTAATAGTGAACATTTCCAAAGGCAAAATAATGGCAAACCCTACTCTTCTACAGCATTATTTACCTGGCTGTTCACAACGTAACTGCTGAAATTCTGAAATGCCTGGAAAACATGAAAAGCTGTAATGATTGTTCCAGTTTCTCAATTTGTTATAAATAAACTGTGACCACCAACTGCAGAATCACAGAAATGTTACAGTTTAGAAAGAGGCTATTCTTTCTAAGAATAGAAAGAGCAGCCCATCAAGTCTGCACTGGCTCTCCAATGAGCATTACGACTTAGAATATAAAATAGCAATCTATTGTCATGTACATTTTTACAAAAATATACAGTGAAAAGTGTTAGAAGTCGCTATACCACAGCGCCTGAACTAATAACGTTAGTCATAGGTAAGAAGATTAAAAAAATAAAAACTAAGGCAACATTCATTTTGATTAATTTCAGTTTGGGAAAAATGAATTAAAATGATGAACGCTGGAATACCCGGACACTGCCAGAGAAGACCTCTATGCCAGGAATAAGGAATAAAGGAATAATAATAATAATTTAGTTTTAAAAGCAGTTGAGAAATAATGTATTTTTTTAGTATCAGAATAACTAATATTTAGCATTGAGGCAAAGACTAAACAATAATGGAACTAAGAACAGTATTTACTGTTTAGTGCTGTTTGCCTCCCTTTTCCCTAATACCCTCGAGAGCCTCAATTGACTTTTCTTCCATCATATTTCCAGGCAAGGCATTCCAGACCTGAACCACTCATTGTGCAAAAATGTTTGTTTTTAATATAATGTTTGCTACTTTTGTAAATCACTTTAACTCCATGTCCTTTTGTTCTTGATCCTCTTATGAATGGGAAGAGATTCTCCTTATCTACTCTTTCTAGACCTCTTATGAGTTTGAAAATTTTCAGATCTACCCTTAAAATTCTTCTCTGTAAGGAGAACAATTCCAACATATCCAACATATCTTCATAACTAATATTTCTCATCCCATTTTGTCAACCTCTTCTGCAGTCTCCAAATTATTCATACTGTTCCTATAGTATGGGGCTCAGAATTGTACACAATACTCCAACTAAAGTCAAACAAGTGTCTTGTAGCAATTCAGTATAACCTTATTTCTCTTGTACTCCATGGCCCTATTAATGAAGTCCAGAAATTGTAGGCTTCAATTAATTACAATCCTTTCCTGCCTTGTCACCTTCAGAGATCTGTGCACAATTACACCCAGGTTCTCAGCTTCAAGTATTGTACCACCTATGTTATAATATCTGTCTGTGTTCTTTCTGTGAAAGTACTTCTCTGCATCACACCTCATATGCTACTTTCTGCCCACTCAGCAACTTGTTTCTGCACTTTTGGAGTTCTGCACTATCTATCTTACAGTTTACAATGTCTGGAAGTTTTGTATCATCCATAAACATTGAAGTTGGTCACTGCACACCAAATCCAGGTCATTAATATCTATCAGGAAAAGCAAGGCTTCCAACACTGACCTCTTTGGAACTTCACTACAATCCTTCCTCCAGCCCAATAAGATTTCACTGGGGACCACTACTCTCTGTTTCCTATTATTCAGTTAATTTTATGTTGATATGTTGCCATGGTCCTTTTATAAGCAAGCTATAACCTTTCTCCCAATTCAGTAGTATGGCAAAGTATTGAATGCCTTTTGAAAAACCACATCAACAGCATTACTCTTGTTGACATTTTCAGTTACCTCTTCAAAAAACTCCAGCAAATTAGTTAGAAGATTTCCTGTTTAGAAACCCATTCTGACTTATCCAAATCAATGCATTTTTAAAATGTGCAACAAATAATTCTAACCAAAATAATTATTTCTGGAAGATTTCCCATCTTTGTAGTTAAACTGACTTGTCTGCAATTACTGGCTGTCTCCTTCTCAGACTTTTGAAGAAGGTCTACAATTCTCCAGTCCTCTGGCACCTCCCAGATCTATGGAAGATTGAAAGGTTATGGTCAGTTGCCCTGCAAGTTCCATACTCATTTCCTTCAATACCTTTGGGACTATCTCATCTGATCCTGAATCTTTGTCAACTTCAGGCATCAATATATTCAACTCTTCTTCCTTAATATTTTTGAACCTTTCTGGTGACAGACATTCCTACTGTGTCACCATGACATGTGTAGCATCTACCTCCATGATAAAGATACCTCAGCCATTTCTCAATCTGCTAATCCAAATTGGTCCTATTCTTTTTACCTTGTTTTTACTCCTGGTATTCCTAACAAAGGTTTTAGATTCACTTTTATATTGATCACCAGTCCATTCTCATCATTCCTCTTAAATGTCTAATATGCTTTTCCACCTCTCCTCTGAACATCCTCTATTGATCTTGGTTCCAAATTGTATTTTCTACCTCTAACTTTTATCTCCTTTCTCATCCAGGATGCTCTGATTTTTTTGCTCTCCTTTTCCCCCTTGAGGAAACATACCTTGACTGTACTTGAACCATCTCACCTTTGAAGGTAGTCTATTGTTCATTGATAATTTTTACCAATGTTTTGTTCCAGTCTCTCTGGTTCAACTTCATTCTTGCCACATTGAGTTGGCTTGCCCCAGTTAATTATTCTTCCACTGGGTTGTCGAATGTCCTTTTCTGTCATCATCCTAAAGCTGACAAAACAATTATCACTGTCTCCTAAAAGTGCCATCTATACTTGATCTAATGAACCTACATAATATCCACAAATAATGTCCAAAAGTGTAACCTTTCTGTTTGGACTGGAAATATAATGTTGTATGAAACTTTAATGAACACAATCTGGGACATTTGTCTTTTTCTGCACTTAGTGCTATGACTACCCCTGTCTGCACTTGGATACCCCAGTCCCAAATATAACTACCCTGCATAATTGGCACCTTTCTGTAATTTTCCACAGATTTGTTCCTCTATATCATTCCCACTGGTCAATTGAGAAATTTAATTGCATCCTTTTTGCTCCTTACCACTAGCTAGATTGATTCTTCTCTTTTTCCAGCACTGCACAGGTGTCCGTAAACATTACTACGAGATCTCCTCCTTTCCTACCTTTCATGAAACCTCATTTCCAGGAATATGTAACAGCCAGTCCTGTCCTTTATTGAGCCAGGTCTTGGTTATCACCACAACATCACATTTCCGTGTGGCAATCTGCACTTGTAACTCCTCAATATATGCAGAACACTTGTGTGCCTGCACAATATCCCTGATTTAGACGTCATTACTTTCCTGCTTACTCCACATCATCCATTAACTTTCTGTTCTTTGTAATGGTGCTATTGGTTTCTCCAAGCATTTTATACCGTGCTTTCTCTCTAATATTGGTTTTGAGACTACTGTTGAGTTAGTTTAAAGACCTCCCAACAGCACTAGTGAAATCCTGCAAGGAATTCAGTCCCAGTTCTGTTCAAATGCAGGCCATCCAGCTTGGCATGTGTCACCTTTCCCAGAACCAGTGGCAGTTTGATAAATCCAAAGCTCTCCTTCCTGTACTACCTTTTCAGCCATACATTCATCAAGCTTATCCTTCTATTTTTGTGCTCACTTGGACGTGACATTAGATGTAAGGATGTGGAGGAACAGAGGTATCTGGGTGTGCAAGTACATAGATCTCTCAAAATTGCCACCCAAGTGGATAGGGTTGTTAAGAAAGCATATTGTGTCTTGGCTTTCATTAAAAGGGGGATCGAGTTTAAGAGCCGCGAGGTTTTGCCTCAGCTCTACAAGTTCCTGGTGAGACCACACTTGGCATATTGTGTCCAGTTCTGGTCTACCTATTATAGGAAAGATACAGAGGCTTTGGAGAGGGTGCAAAGAAGGTTTACCAGGATGCTGTCTGGATTGGAGGGCTTGCCTTATGAAGAAAGGTTAAATAAGCTCAGACTTTTCTCTCTGGAGAAAAGGAAGAAGAGAGGAGACCTGATCGAGGTGTACAAAATAATGAGTGGAATAGATAGAGTCAATAGCCAGAGACATTTCCCCAGGGCAGGATTGACTGGTACGAGGAGTCATAGTTTGAAGATATTAGGAGGAAGGTATAAAGGAAATGTCAGAGGTAGGTTCTTTACGCAGAGAGTTGTGAATGCATGGAATGCGTTGCCAGCTGTGGTGGTGGAAGCAGAGTCATTGGGGACATTTAAGCGACTGCTAGACATGCACATGGATAGCAGTGAGTTGAGGGGTGCGTAGGTTAAGTTACTATATTTTACATTATGATTAAACCTCAGCACAGCATCGTGGGCCAAAAGACCTGTTCTGTGCTGAACTTTTCTATGTTCTATGAATTATTACATTTGGAATCCTGCTTGATAATTGTCTACCTTGCTCCCTACATTTCAATTGCAGGCTCACATGAGATCTCTTCTCGTCACACTATATTGATGGCGTTTTATGTTTTCACCCAATGTCCACCATTTTAAATAGTTAATCCATAGCAGTTCATAAGGAAGTAAAACGCTGATAGTTCTTGCCTCATCAGTTGACAAACAAATGCAGAAGGTTGAAGTACACATGTACATACCATGCAATATGAGTATTATTTTATAACTCACAGTCCATTGTTTATTTTTATTCACCAGTCAAAAATGCTGTAAGCTAGATCTGGTGTCAATATTCTCCATTGATATCCAATTGGAGTACATAAAATTGAGCACATTCGACAACATTCATATAAAGCAGTACACATCAAGCAGATGTTTAAAAATCTGAAAAAAATGACAAAGCAGCTTTATAAAATCAACTTAACTCATAAAAAATTACAACCATTAGCAAGGCAGGCATTTTCAGCATTGCTTTATGAGTGTCACAATAATGTAATAGGTGTGTCCTCAGAGTGGTCTGTAAATGAAAACTTTTTTGAAGTTTGCATATAACCCTTTCTTTATTATTATATGTTTGCACTTAAGGAGTACAGTTTTATGCTTTGAAACGAGTCAAATAGTTTAGTGTATAATTTTCAGTGCAGGATGTGTAAGAAAAATGTGATGCTTTTTTAGCTAAAATAGATTAGATTAGATTAGATTAGATTAGATTACTTACAGCAGTGCTAACCACTGTACCACCGTGCCGCCCACAAGAAAGCAACCTCCAACTGTTCAACTACATAAGCTATCACAGTTGCTAAATCTGACATCAAGTTTTCAACCCTTTTGCTTCAGAAAGAGAATCTTCACGCAAGATAGATTAGATTAAATACATATACAAAGATTTAAAGTGGGAAGAATAAAGGTTATTTTTGAAGCTGAAAATGAGATCAAACTCTATTATCGTTGCAGATCTATCTTGCGTGAAGATTCTCTTTCTGAAGCAAAAGGGTTGAAAACTTGATGTCAGATTTAGCAACTGTGATAGCTTATGTAGTTGAACAGTTGGAGGTTGCTTTCTTTTTAATATATTTAGGGGTTGCAGGTTTCCCTTGCAGGGCCTGTACTTATTTCCCATCTCTAATTGTTGAAATATTCGTGGTGAGTCACAGGCAAATAGAGCAGAATGGGTCCCTCAGTGGGAACTTGTTGGTTGCACTTTTGCAGGTCTTGGTAGCCTGATTCTGTACAGCAGTACTAGATACCTTCTTCTGTTCCTTTGCTGAGGAGCGGTTGCTGTTTCAAGATGGTATTCAGATGATTCACTTTTAAATATCTGTTTCCAGCCAGCCTTTAGCACAATCAAACAAAATGACTCCAAACACTAATTTTGATGAATCATTGTTTCACCATGCAAAGTCAATTATGCTAGGATTTCTTTCTGAAAGTATTCCCATTTTCTATTCAACATTACCATAGCTTTTGAGTCTTCACACCTTTTGAGGGTTCAATGGACAGTCCTGGAATCCTTGAATTATTTAATGGCCTTATGTATGTGATGATGCTGCTCCTTTAACAAGGTTATGTTGTCCTTGGTTCTTTTTTCAGAGGGACCATATAAACAGATACTCTGCGAGGTCTAGGTTTGAAGGGTTTGAGGGCCAGTTTCAGGTCACAGATACCGTCTCAGGGAAAAGACTTTGAAAAAAAATTGTATAATGGAAGGGGAGTGGCCAGTTCTCCCAGTTCAGCTTTTCTCTGGTTTGGTTTAGTTTTAGCAAGCAGTCAGTTCAGATGCTGCTGGACCTAAAGAAGCAAATCCATGCTGCTTCTCCTTGTCTTTGACATTTCTCCTCTAAGACCCTGTTCTTGATTTTCCCTTTTTTTGCCAAGGGGTGTTGTAAGGACTTGGAACAGCATCATTATGTTGAGATAAACCGTTGGGTTTTCGGATAGGTTACATTATTCTATATTCTGTTTTCTTTTGTTTATGTTCATTCGGTAATCTTGCAAATAAATTCAGTTTTGTTTAAAACTCACTGGTTGGGCCAGCTGTATCACTCCTGCAATATCCACAGGACACCTGCTTAAACAACTAGCAAAGTTAGGCTCCAGGCTACTTTCTTGAAATGCTTTGAGGGGGTCTAGTGTGGTCCACAACATGTGTTTGACTCTTAATACAACAATCTGGTTGTGTGCCTTTGGCTGCGGTTGAATCTACAAGAAAAGTGTAGAGTTTTAGAGGCCAATTTGTAAGATTTCCTTGGATCCATTTTAATGGCTAATTAGTTTTCTTTACAAAATATATATCATGATTCCATATCTGTAACAGCAGTCATGTTGGTTCATCTTCTAACTCAGAGTAACAACAAGTTCAGCATTTGTGCAAGAACAAAAATAAATACACAAAACTTGCAGAACTCATCTCTCTCAACTTCTAATATCAAAAACATATTCAAAGTTTGTGAGAAGATTTGTAGCTCGGGTGCTCGTTGCTGTGGTTCTGTTCGCCGAGCTGGAAGTTTTTGTTGCAAACGTTTCGTCCCGTCTAGGTGACATCCTCAGTGCTTGGGAGCCTCAGTGAAGCGCTTCTGTGGTGTTTCCTCCGGCATTTATAGTGGCCTGTCCACACACGCAGACGACAAGCAACATGAATTTGACTGGGACAACACTACCATTATAGGGCAAGCGAAACAAAGAACAGCCAGGGAATTCCTAGAAGCATGGCACTCATCCACAAACTCCATCAACAAACACATAGACCTGGACCCAATATACCGGCCACTACAGCGGACAGCTGAAACTGACAACCAGAAGCGGCAGGGACAGGCCACTATAAATGCAGGAGGAAACACCACAGAAGCGCTTCACAGGAAGCTCCCAAGCACTGAGGATGTCACCTAGACAGGGGACGAAACGTTTGCAACAAAAACTTCCAGCTCGGCCGAACAGAACCACAGCATCAAAAACATATATAATGTACAGGAGCCCTGGTTGTGTCTTCACTTTTTTCAGGGAGATAGAGCTTTTAAGCTGGGCCTTCATCAGGTATCTGTGTGTATAGATCCTCAGAGTCTCTCTTCATCTGGCACAGGCCACAAAAGGATTTGAATTTGCCTTTTTTAAAAAAAGAAAATATGTGTTTTGAAGTGAATATGTCTACATTAACAATGGCAGTGGCCAGCTGTGCCTCTGAAAAGTAAGCATTCATTAGTTTCTGTTCATGGCAATTTTAGTCTGCCGACTGTCTGCACACACATGCTTGAATGCAAACGATCTGTCCTAATCAAATTATTTAATGTGATTTTAAAAAGAAATCACTATCAAGCTAACCAAAACATAGCTTGCTGTTGGATTCCATGAAACTTTAAATTATGTACATTAATCTCAGTTGCGGCAAGATAAAATTACATTCTCCCTTATCATTGGATGTAAAAAAACTAATCTGAGGGCAAAACAACTAATCGATATTTACTTTGTGTCAGCTCAAATCATGTCGACTAAAGATAACTGTTTAAAAAAATGTTAAATTTGAAGCAAAATATCCTTATAATCCAAGATCTTTCAAACAACCTCTAGTTTCTGTTCAGTCTTTTCCACATAACAAGGGAGCCATGAGACAATTCTGTAGGAAATCAGATTAACTTTACATAATAAACTGTGTTCTTTCAGACAGATAATGCAAGCATTGAGAACATTAGAGTCAATTCTGAATTTGTGTGTTTCCACTGGAGAAGATTTGCTTGAAGAGAAACTTAATTTCGATAGGGAATTGACCTTCTAGCCTGGCTTCTGTGTAAGTATGATTGCCCACTAGGAGTGCAGGAATTAGCCTTATTAGGTCAATTTGTGTCATTGTGGAGAAACAGGAGCTGAATTGATGCAAATAAAATGTGAAAACTCAAGAAAGGTAGGACAGATTGGGGTTATTTCCACTCCAGTGGGGGGTGATATATTGCAGGATAAAAGATCCTGAACTGGATATGGAAATTACGTTTTGTCTTGTGGGAGAGTCCAGAACTTGGGTCACTCTTGGCACTTACAAGGGAAATTAGATTTTTTCTTTCCTCTCTCAGAACTGTGCTACTTTGGAACTGTCTCCAAAGGCAGTGGAGATGGGGTCACTGATTATTCCTCAGGCAGAGGTAGATACATTTCTGTTCGACAAAGAATTCAAGGTTATCTGAGGTAAATGGTCACATGGAATTGGACAAACAGTTCAACTGTGATCTTACTGAATAGCGGAGAAGGTTCGATGAGCCCAATGTTCTACTTCTGCTCCTAATTCATGGGTATGTGCTTATATGCTCCTAGTTAACATTCCACATCAGACTGCTTTTATCAGAATTGAACAAGGCTTGAAATGTTAGAGTTTTTCAACCAAAGAACAGAGGGAGGCAGGAAAAACAAAAGGATAGCTCTGCCAAAAAATGCAAAGTAAAGGAGATCAAATAGAGTCATAGGGTTATACAGCATGGAAACAGACCCTTCGGTCTAACCAGTCCATGCCGACCATGTTCCCAAACTAAACTAGTCGCATCTGCCTGCACTTGGCACATATCTCTCCAAACCTTTCCTTATTCATTACTTTATTCAAATATCTTTTAAATGTTGTAACTGTACCTGCATCCACCACGTTCTCTGGCCAATTTATTCCACATAACAAACTATTGAATAAAAAGATTGCCCCATATGTACATTTTAAATCCTTCTCCTCACACCATAAAAATATGTCCCCACCCTAGAGAAAAGACCCTTGTCATTCACCTTATCTATGCCTTTCATAATTTTACAAACCTCAATGAAGTCACCCTTAACCTCCTATACTACAGTAAAAAAGGTCTCAGCCTTTTTGATCTATTTTTATATCTGAAAGCCTTCATTCCCAGAACATTCTGGTAAAATTTTCCTGAATCCTCTCCAGTTTAATAATATCCTTCCTATAACAGGGTGACCAGAACTGTATATAGTTCTCCAGAAGAGGCCTCTCCAACATCCTGTACAAGCTCAACATGACATTTTAACTCCTATACTCAAAGGTCTGAGCAATGAAGGCAAGCATGCTAAACACCTTCTTAATCACCCTGTCTACCTAGGATGCAAATTTCAAAGAACTATATACCTGAACCTTGAGGTCTCTCTGTTCTACAACACTATGCTGGCCCCGACCATTAATTGTACAAGTCCTGCCCTGTTTGTATTACCATAATGCAATACCTCACATTTATCCAAATTAAACTCCATCTGGAACTTGTTACCCCATTGAACCAGTTGATCAAAATCTCTTTGTAATCTCAGATAACCTTACTCACTGTCCACTGTACCATCAATTTTGATGTCATCTGCAAACTTACTAGCTATATAACAAAAAAAGGCTGATGCAAAATCCAAAGAGAGAGAGAAAGAAAGAAAGATAGACAGAAAGAGAGAAAGAAAGTTAGAGAGAAAGAAAGAAAAAGAAAAAGAAATAAAATAAGAAACATAGAGAAAGAAAGAGAGAGGAAGAGAGAAAGAAAGTTAGAGAGAAAGAAAAAGAAAAAGAAATAAAGAAAGAAACATAGAGAGAAAAAGAGAAAGAGAGAAAGAAAGAAAAGAGACAAAGAAAGAGAGAAAGAAAGAACGAGAGAAAGAGAGAGAGAAAGAAAGAGAGAAAGAGAGAGAGAAACAAAGAGAGAAAGATAGAAAGAGAGAAAGAAAGAAAAAAAGTCAAAAACATTACAAAGGGGAAAAATGAACAACACAAATACAGAGATTATGATTTATGTTGGACTCAATGTTGAGTTCAGAAGGAACACCAACTCAAAAGATAAGGTTGTGTTCTTTGAACTTATATTGAGCTTCACAGGAACACCATAGCATGCCATGAATAGAAAGGTCAACATGGGAGCAAGGTAGAGAATTCAAATGAGACAACCAGAAACTCTGAGGATGATCAAATAGACTGTAAATTTTCTTGGTCTCGATGCACAACTAAGGAATATTTACAGAGCCTGCTGAGGGAATAAAACAGTCATGTTACTTTAAAAATAACAACTGTTGCTTCACTTTGCCACAAGTTTGCAAGCGATAACAAGATCATGTGACATGCATCATTTCCTGTGATGATGTATGCTATGCCAGATTAGCATATCAACCAGAATGAATTCTTTATACTACATCTCTCCTCAAGTTCATATTTCTTTGAAAACAAGGACAACCACTGTTACAGTTTCACTCAACTATCAATCATGTTGTTAGCTCCTTTGGAGGAGATTGTGAATTTGAGTTCCCCATGTGATCTCTCAGGTCTCTGCTGGGAATAAGAATTGTCAGATGACATCTGTTCAGCAACAATGCCATTGTCTGCCTATTTCAATGAACATAGCATTTTTAGTCTGTGTGACTATGTTGATAACTGCTTCAACTGTGTAGAAGGTTACTTCTATGTAAAAGATGATGCACTGTGATTGACCAGAAATGCAAGAATTTTGGATTGGATGAAGTAGAGCCATAAATATAGTTTCTGTTCCACAATTGCTGATATCAAATCTAAAGAATTGAATCTGGTACTTCTGATCAGTGGTCTGGTAGGTTCCATAATTTGTGCCATTTGTCATATACACATGACTGGTGCAATAACTCTCCTCTTTCTCCCTCACATTTACAAATCATCATCTTGAACATGTGGAATGAGTATTTTTGGAAAGTAGGAAGTTGAGTTCTCAGTTTATTTCCACGAAGTGGACACATGGTACTAAACCATTCTGGCGTGCAGTATAATAACAGTTCTGAACTACAAGTTGAATGTCATAATTCTTCAGCAATGCTTTCAGTTTCACTATTGGCTTCAGGGACTCATAGTGCGCGGATATAATGGACAAATCTATAATTATGCCACGAATCTTCAAAGAACTGATTTGCAAATTGGTTCATTGTCGGAATTTACAAAATCTGTGATTCCATAGGTTGCAAAGATCTTCTTTAATGATGTATTGATTACTGTTTCAGACATGTGACCCTGCTATTACTTGACATCTGTCCATCTGGAGGAGTATTATCAATAATATTTTATCTACACAATCAAAACAAAATCCATCCGAAGATGTTGCCATACTCTTGATTTTAAAAAGACACTATCAATGGTTATCTTCTATCCAGAAGATGAATAGCACAAGTAATAGAACTTGATATAATCTCTTCTAATAATTTTGAGAAATCTAGACATCAAACAGAATATCTTACTCTGACTTGATAACTTGTGACAACAAAATAGCCTTGGTGCAATCAACACAGAATATGATGACTCAGTATTCTCTCAGAAAGACTGATCTCATGTCAAAGAGAATCATCCACAACAATGATAGATTCATAGAGTCAGGGAGATGTACAGCACGGAAACAGACCCTTCAATCCAACTCGTCCATGCCGACCAGATATCCCAACCCAATCTAGTCCCACCTTCCAGCACCTGGCCCATATCCCCCCAAACCCCTCCTATTCATATATCCATCCAGATGCCTTTTAAATGTTGCAATTGTAGTAGCATCCACCACTTCCTCTGGCAGCTCATTCCATACAAGTACCACTCTCTGCGTGAAAAAGTTGCTCCTTAGGTCTCTTTTATATCTTTCCCCTCTCACTCTAAACCTATCCCTCTAGTTCTGGACTCCCCCATCCCAGGGAAAAAAAAACTTTGTCTATTTATCCTATCCATGCCCCTCATGAATTTATAAACCTCTATAAGGTCACCCCTCAGCCTCTGACGCTGCAGGGAAAACAGCCCTAACCTATTCAACCTCTCCCTATAGCTCAAATCCTCAACATCCTTGTAAATCTTTTCTGAACCCTTTCAGGTTTCACAACATCTTTCCGATTGGAAGAAGTCCAGAATTGTACGCAATATTCCAACAGTGGCCTAACCAATGTCCTGGACAGCTGCACCATGACCTCCCAACTCTTGTACTCAATACTCTGAACAATAAAGGAAAGCATACCAAACGCCTTCTTCACTATCCTATCTACCTGCGACTCTATTTTCAAGGGGCTATGAACCTGCACTCCAAGGTCTCTTTGTTCAGCAACATTTCCTAGGACCTTACCATTAAGTGTATAAGTCCTGCTAAGATATGCTTTCCCAAAATGCAACATCTCACATTTATGTAAACTAAACTACATCTGCCACTCCTCCGCCCATTGGCCCATCTGAGCAAGATCCTGTTGTAATCTGAGATAACCTTATTCGTTGTCCACTAAGCCTCCAATTTTGGTGCCATCTGCAAACTTAATAACTATACCTCCTATATTACATCCAAATCATTTATATAAATGACAAAAAGTAGAGGACTCAGTACTGATCCTTGTGGCACTCCACTGGTCACAGGCCTCCAGTCTGCAAAACAACCCTCCATCACTACTCTCTGTCTTCTACTGTTGAGCCAGTTCTGTATCCAAATGGCTAGTTCTCCCTGTATTCCATGAGATCTAACCTTGTTAACTAGTCTCCCATAGGAAACCTTGTCAAACGCCTTACTGAAGTCCATATAGATCACATCCTCCGCTTTGCCCTCATCAATCCTCTTTGTTACATCTTCAAAAATCTCAATTAAGGTTGTGAGACATGATTTCCCATGCACAAAGCCATGTTGACTACCCCTAATCAGTCCTTGCCTTTCCAAATACGTGTAAATCCAGTCCCTCAGGATTCCCTCCAACAACTTGCCCACCACTGATGTCAGGCTCACTGGTCTATAGTTCCCTGGCTTGTCCTTACCGCCCTTCTTAAACAGTGGCACCACGTTAGCCAACCTTCAGTCTTCTGGCACATCACCTGTGACTATCGATGAGACAAATATCTCAACAAGGGGCCCAGCAATCACTTCCTTAGCTTCCTACAGAGTTCTAGGATACATGTGATCAGGTTCAACACATCCAGCACTTCCTCCTGTCACATAGACACTTTTCAAGATGTCACCATCTATTTCCCTATATTCTATATCTTCCATGTTCTTCTCCACAGTAAATACTGTTGTGAAATATTCATTTAGTATCTCCCCCACCTCCTGCGGCTCCACACAAAAGCCACCTTGCTGATCTTTGGGGGCCCCAATTCTCTCCCTAGTTACCCTTTTGTCCTTAATGTATTTGTAAAAATCCTTTGGATTCTCCTTAACTCTATTTTCCAAAGCTGTCTCATGTTCCCTTTTTGCTTTCTCGATTTTGCTCTTAAGTATACTCGTGCTGTCTTTATACTCTAAGGATTTATTCAATCTATCCTGTTTATAACTGATACATGCTTCCTTCTTTTTCTTAACCAAACCCTCAATTTCTCTAATAATCCAGCATTCCCTGCACCTACCAGCCTTTCCTTTCACCTTAACAGGTATATACTGTCTCTGGACTCTTGTTATCTCATTTCTGAAGGTTTCCTATTTTCCAGCTATGTGTTATGAAGATGTGTGTGTACTGTATTTTTAAGAAAGTTAAAAGCTAGCAGAACTACCTGACAGCACCAAGTGTTCTCAACAAGATACAATGTAGCAGATGGTCCAGCAGTTAGTGTAGCTGGTGGCCTGGAGACAAAAACAGATTGGAATTAGGCCAATCAGTTAAAATTATACTCCCCCCAAAAATCAAATTGCAATCAAGTTTGAATTTAGTTTGTGGACAATCTTAAAACCCAATGACACAATCAGATGCTTTGGGGCATAAGATCGGAGAAAACGGAATAGTTGGGAGGAGAACTGCCATGCCACCAGCATGTAGACACTGCCAAAAAAGTAGCTCGCTTAAAGGCACCTTTATTGATCCGTGACCTGTGAAGCATAATCCCTAAGAAGAAGAAAATAAGACACAGGAAGATCCAAATATAAGATTCGACAGCTGACTGGTTTTGAAAACTTGAATTTTGGTAAATCTTAATTGGGGGTTTTAGCGGACTAGTATTGCAGAAGAGGAAGGTAAAAGGTTGGTTAGAGGAAGGAGTTGTAAATAGTTGTTAATTAATTACTGTTATACTTTAAGAAATAAAGTTGTTACTTTTACCTTAACTAGTTCTTGGCCTCTCGAATTTTCACATACTACTGCATGGGATAAATCTTTTCTGTGTTGCTGGTTTCAATTAAGCAGGTGAAGGACCCAGGTAAAACTTGGGTTGAGTTTGAAAGAATTAAAGTCATGGGTGTGTGCTTTGAAAATAGATAGGACTTTTGAGGCTCTACAAGAGATTATTCTGCTACAGGAGTTTAAAAACTCACTTCTAGACATGGTAAGAATTCACATGGAGGAACAGAAAGTTCAGGAAGTGAGAAGGGCAGCAGAATTAGCAGACAAGTACATGTTGGTGCCTAAGACAAGTTTCCAGCCAGAATCGCGTCCTGTGAGGGATAGAAGTTGGGAGAAGGGGAGATCCTACACAATGAAATCAAGTGTACAGAGCACTGGTAAGAATTTACCACAGGATAAAAAAGAAACCCCAAGAGGATGGACAGGAAGTGAAAGGTCTCAGGTGTTTTCACTGTAATGGAGTGGGACACAGGTGGTTTTAGAAGGGCATTGGGAAAAGATATTTTTACTGTCAGAAGGTGGAACATGTAAAGTCACAGTGCTGGTCATTAAAGAAAGATGCTGTGGGAAAAGATGTAGTAAAAGAAGCTAAGCCATCGGCATTAGTGTAGGTAGTAATGGAGACCCCAAGAAGAACTGAGGAGCTGCAGGAGAGTGCACAGCCTGGGCAGAGGCTGGATATGGAGCCAGTACCTGATCTCTACAAATAATGCACCTCTGTGGCTAAAATTTACTCAGAAAGAACTGGGGGAGAAGGACAAGAAGTTATAATTTTTGAGAGATACAGTATCTAATCAGTCGCTGTTAGAAAGGGACGAGCAAATATACGCTCTTTCTGATCTGTTATCTGAGAGTGTGATAATTTGTGGGATAGATGGACAGATATTTCACACTGATCAGGTTGGAATCCCAACTCAAGACTGGGGAAGTTACAGTGGGAGTGATTGACAAAGTGTCAGTTCCAGAAATTCAGTTTATTCTTGGGAATGATTTGGCAGGATCTAAGGTGGGAGAAGCTCAAGGAAGACCAAGAAACTGAGGAATTAAAACAGGAATATTCTAATATTTTCCCAGACTGTGTGGTAACTAAATCCCACTATCATAATTCACAGCACAAAGTGAAAAGTAAAGAGAAAGATGAAGCAGTTGAGGTTCAGTTAGCAGATACCTTGTTTGATGTAATGTGCAGGAAAGACCTGAACAGGCAGTGGGTCAGACAGAAGTGTTTACTCCTGAAAGGCTAAGGGCCTTGCAACAGTAAGACAAAATGATAAAAAATATAAATGTGGATGCATACTCCGTAAAAGAGGCAGAGAATATTTCGAAGGTTTATTATCTGAAAGATACAATCCTAAGATGGAAATGGAGACCACGATAGGTTAGTGTAGAGGAGAAATGGGCAGAAGTGCACCAGATTGTGTTGCTGGGAGCATACAGACAGGAGGTGTTATAGGCAGCACATGAACTACCTATAGGAGGTTGTCTAGGATTACAAAAGACTCAGACTAAGGTACAAAAACATTTTAATTGGCCTGGAATGCACAAGGATGTGGTTAACATTTGCTGTACATGTCATACATGCCAAATGGCAGGTAAGCCACAGGCGGTAATAAAACCAGCACTTTTGTTGCCAATTTCTGCATTTGAAGAATCTTTCACACGGGTTATAATTGATTGGGTAGGTCCCCTCCCGAGAACTAAAAGTAGGAACCAGTACTTGTTAATGATATTGGATGTGTCTACCAGATTTCCAGAGGCAATTCCATTACGAAGTATCAAGGCAAAATGGGTAATCGAGGAGTTAGTAGCTTTCTTCATACGGGTATGGGCTACCCAGAGAGATTCAGTCGGACCAACGGTCAAATTTAACTTTTAGGCTGTTTAATGAGGTTATGGATAGCTTAGGTATACAGCACTTTAATCCAGTATGTATCATCCTGAATCCAAGGGAGCTTTAGAAAGGTGGTATCAGACCTTGAAGACCATGTTGACAGCATACTGTCAGGATTACCAAAATGATTGGGATAAAGGTATTCCATTCGTATCGTTTGCCATTTGAGATGCCCCAAATGAATCTACTCAGTTCACTTCCTTTGAGTTAATATTCTGTCATGAAGTGAGAGGCCCTTTGAAATTAATTAAAGAAAAACTGACAGGATCAAAGTCAGAGATCTCACACTTGGACTATATAATGGAGGTGAGGGAGAGATTAAATAGAGTAGGTGAGTTAGCTAAACAGCACCTAAAGGGGGCAAGGCATAGAATGAAACAGGTGGCAGGTAAAAGCTCTCGGACGTTTTCCCAAGGGGATAACATGTTAGTACTGTTACAGGTGATAGGAGATCCCTTTCAAAGCCAGGTTCCTGGACTACGAGGTTGGAAGCTGTGGGTGGGAGATCTCCTGAGGTGATGAGGTTCTGTATGGTCTGGGAAATGATGGTTTGGTGATGGGGGTTGGGGTCATGGTTGAGAGGGCAGTAGGAGAAGGTGTCTTCGAGTTGGCGTCTGGCTTCTGCGGTGTGAGGTCAGTGCGCCAAACTACCACTGCACCCCCTTTATCTGCTGATTTGATGTTGAGGTTGTGATTGGACCAAAGGGAATGGAGGGCTGCGCGTTGTGAGCGTGAGAGGTTGGAGTGGGGGTAGACAGGTTGAGGTGGTTAATGTATCAATGGCAGTTGGAAATGAAGAGGTCAAGGGCGGGTAATAGGCCAGCGCAGAGTGTCCAGGTGGATGGAGTGAATTGGAGGAGGGTGAAGGGGTCCTTGGAAGGTCATCAATGTGGACTTCACCAGTTTCCTCATTTCCCCTCCCCCCCACTGTACCCTAGTTCCAAATTTCCAGCTCAGCACCGTCCTCATGACCTGTCCAACCACCTGTCAATCTCCCTTCCCACCTATCCGCTCCACCCTCCCCTCTGACCTATCACCTTCATCCCCACCTCCATCCACCCATTGTACTCTTTGCTACCTTCCCCCACCCTCCTCTCTGACCTATCAACTCCATCCCCACCCCCATTCACCTATTGTACTCTTTGCTACCTTCTCCCCAGGCCCCCCCGCCTTCCCAACCATTTATCTCTCCACCCTGGAGGCTCCCTGCCTCCATTCCTGATGAAGGGCTTTTGCCCGAAATGTCGATTTTCCTGCTCCTCGGATTCTGCTTGACCTGCTGTGCTTTTCCAGCACCACTCTAATCTAAACTCCGGTTTCCAGTATCTGCAGTCCTCACTTTTGCCTAATGAAGTAGGCTTTTTATTTATATGTTTGAGTTTCTTAGAGTTGGTTATGTCATTTTCTGTGGTGACGTCACTTCCTATGTTGTCATTTCCTGTTCTTTTTCTCGGGGTGGTAAATGGGATCCAATCAATGTGTTTGTTGATAGAGTTCTGGTCAGAATGCCATGCTTCTAGGAATTCTCATGAATGTCTCTGTTTGGCTTGTCTCAGTCGAAATGGTGTCCTTCCTCATCCGTATGTAAAGGTACTAGTGAAAGTGGGTCATGTCATTTTGTGGCTAGTTGATGTTCATGTAACCTGATGGCTAGTTTTCTGCCTGTTTGTCCAATGTAGTCTTTGTTACAGTTCTTGCAAGGTATTTTGTATATGTAACAAAGACTACATTGGACAAACAGGCAGAAAACTAGCCATCAGGATACATCAACATCAACTAGCCATAAAATGACATGACCCACTCTCACTAATATCCTTACATACGGATGAGGAAGGACACCACATCCATCCTAGGAAAAGCTAAACAGAGATATGCACGAGAATTCCTAGAAGCATGGCATTCCAACCGGAACTCTGTCAACAAACACATTGACTTGGATCCCTATTACCACACTCTGAGAAAAAGAACAGGAAATGACATCACCATAGGAAATGACATCTCCAACCCTCAGAAACTCAAACATATAAATAGAAAGCAGGCTACACCCACCAGTGCTTCATTTGGACGCTCACCTAAGATGTTACCTGATATGGTGACGAAATGTCTGAAATTAAACCTTCCAGCTCAGCAAGCAAACCTACATCCAAATGAAAACATCCTTGAGGATTGGGATAGTTTGGTCAGCTATCTGGCTCAGGAGCATAGAACACAGTTCAAAGGTTTGCTACTGCAGTATAAGGACATATGTAAGAATTAGATGGGGAGAACTAATGCTATTGTACATGAAGTAGGCAGAGGGAATACTGCTTTGATAAACAATACCCGTATTGGCTTAATCCTTTCAAAGCCAGACAAGTCTAGATGGAGGTGGAGGCCATGCTCAATGAGGACATCATCGAACCAAGCCACAGTGAGTGGAGTTTGCCGATCGTCTTAGTTCACAAACCAGATGGGACTCAATGATTCTGCATGGATTATTGGAAGGTCAATGCCATTACACAATCAGACTCATACCCAATTCCTAGATTGGAGGACTGTGTCAAGAAAGTTGCCCAACTCAGTTATATCACCAATTTGGACTTAATGCGTGGTTACTGGCAGGTACCTTTATCAGAGACAGTGAAAGAAATGTCAGCGTTTGTCACTCCAAATGGGCTATGTAAGTTTAAAGTGATACCTTTTGGAATGAAGAATGCATCTGCCACATTCCAAAGACTCAAACAAATTTGTGGCTGGGTTAACAAACTGTGCAGTCTATTTGGAAGATATAGTGATCTTTAGTAAGTTGGCAGAGCTCTTTGAATGAGAAGCAAAACTGGTGATAAAATTAAATAAAACTAAATTTGTGAAAGCAGAGGTGACATTTCTGAGACATAACATTGGTCATGGAAGGTTGATCCCACGGAACGCAAAGACGAAGGTCATTGAGGAATTTCCATGACCAGCCTCGAAGAAAGAAGTGCTTCGATTCTTAGGACTCAGTGGATTCTATCAGAAGTTTGTTCCAAACTTGGCACCATTAACCTATTTGCTGAAGAAGAATAAAGTTTTGGTGGACAGAACCATGCCAGGAGACATTCGACCATTTGAAAGCCATATTAATCACCAAACCAGTTTTAGCTATACCAAACATTTCAAACTTTTTAAAGTTGCCATCAATGCTAGTGACATAGAAGTTGGAGCTGTACTCTGACAGGAAGATAAGGATGGGATTGAATCACCAGTTGGTTACTTTTTGAAGAAGCTCAACATCCACCAGCAGAAGTAGTCCATGATCGAAAAAGAACTACTGAGTTTGGTACTGACCTTACATCATTTTAATGTTATGTTATGAACAATGTGTCGCAGATGGTTGTGTACACAAATCACAATCCACGTACATTCTTAGCTCCCTTTACAGACAAGAATATGAGACTATTTTGTTGGAGTCTTATGTTACACATTTTTAATTTAAAAATTATACATGTTCCAGGTCGCAAGAATGTAAGTGCAGATGCATTATCACAGATTTAACTGGAAGTTTAGATGAGTTTTTTTTAGTATTTTTACACACACACAGACACAGGTATATGGGAAGAAGTTAAGGTGAACTTATATTAAAGTATCTACATGTTAGGGTAATATGTTTAAAAAAAAGAAAAAAAGGAAGCTATCTTTTCATTATGATGATTCTTTTTTTCTTAAGGGGGAGGTGTTATGAAGATGTGGATGTACTGTATCTTTAATAAAGTTAAAAGCTTGCAGAACTACCTGACAACATCAAGTGTTCTCAACAAGATACAATGTATCATGTGGTCCAGCAGTTAGTGTAACTGTTTGCCTGGAGACAAAAACAGATTTGAATTAGGCCAACCAGTTTAAATTATGCCCCCCACTAATACCAAATTGCAATCAAGTTTGAATTTAGTATATGGACAATCTTAAAAGCCAATGATACAATCAGATGTTTTGGGGCATAAGACAGAGGAAAATTGAACAGTTGGGAGGAGAACTGCCACGCCACCCGACATTGCCCGAAAAATAGCTGTCTTACAAGGTACCTTTATTGATCCATGACCTGTGAAGCATAATCCCTAAGAAGAAAATAAGACACAGGAAGATCCAAATATAAGATTCGACAGCTGACTGGTTTTGAAAACTGGTTTGGTAAATCTTAATTAAAGGGTTTTATTGGACTAGCATTGTAGAAGGTATTGTAAAATTGTAAAAATGTAGCATTGTAAAAGATAGGTTAGAGGAATGAGTTGTAAATAGTTGTTAGTTAATTACTCTCTGTTATACTTTAAGAAATAAAGTTGTTACTTTTACCTTAACTAGTTCTTGGCCTCTTGAATTTTCACAGATTACTGCATGGGATAAATCTTTTCTATGTTGCTGGTTTAAATTAAGCAGGAGGGTTTACCCCATGTCATAACACTGTCCCTTTACCTGCGGACATCAGCTTTTGAAAGTTCTTGCCTAATACCATCAAAATTAGCCTTCCTCCAATTTAGAACTTCAACTTTTAGATCTAGTGTATCCTTTTCCATCACTATTTTAAAACTAATAGCATTATGGTCACTGGCCCCAAAATGCACCCCCACTGAGACCTCAGTCACCTGCCCTGTCTTATTTCCTATGAGTAGGTCAAGTTTTGCACCTTCTCTAGTCACTACATCCACATATTAAATCAGAAAATTTTCTTGTACATAATTAAACTCCTTTCCATCTAAATTCTTAACACTATGGCAGTCCCAGCCTGTATTCGGAAAGTTAAAATCCGCTACCATAACCACCCTATTATTCTTACAGATAACTGAAATCTCCTTACAAATTTGTTTCTCAATTTTCCGCTGACTATTAGGGAGTCGATAATGCAATCCCTATAAAGTGATCGTCCCTTTCTTATTTCTCAGTCCCACCCAAATAACTTCCCTGAACATATGTCTGGGAATATCCTCCCTCAGTACAGCTGCAATGCTATCCCTTATCAAAAACCCACTCCCCCTCTTCTCTTGCCTCCCTTTCTATCCCTCCTGTAGCATCTGTATCCTGGAAAATTAAGCTGCCAGTCCTGTCCATCCCTGAGCCACATTTTTGTAATTGCTATGATATTCCAGTCCCATGTTCCTAACCATGCCCTGGGTTCACCTGCCTTCCCTGTTAGGCCTCTTGCATTGAAATAAACACAGTTTAATTTATCAGTCCTACCTTGTTCTCTGCTTTATCCCTGCCTGCCCTGATTGCTTGACTTGCTTCTTTTCTCAACTCTACCAGTCTCAGATTGATCTCTTACCTCACTATCTCCCTAGGTCCCACATCCACCACACCCACCTTACTAGTTTTAATCCTCCTGAGCAGATCTAGCTAGTATATTAGTTCCTTTCCAATTCAGGTGCAATCCATCCTTCTTGTACAAGTCACTTCCACCCCAGATTCCAATGATCCAATGTGTCCTCTATGTTCATGCTTCTGTCTGAGAATGGGATTATGTGGCACATATGCTGGCCATCTTTTCTTAAAAAATGTGCTCAGGTCAGAGAATACCATATTGGATTTCTATGCATATCTGATTTCATTCAGTCTTTGAGTTGTTACTGGTAGAGTTGTGGCTATCATTGATATAAAGGTTTCCACTTATTCAAAGGGAATGACGTCTTGGTCAGGCCATGGCAGAGATATGGATCAATGCACCTAGTGTGGTCTGCTGTTTTGTTGAGCCATACTCTGTCTTTTATCAAACTTCTTCATTCTCAGTCTGAATCATTGTACCCATAGAGGCGTATTCTAACTCCTTAGAATTTAAGAATGCTGATAGGGCTTGTGGTCTGTATCAATCTGGAAATGAAGATCAAGAATGTAACTTGCAAACTTTTCACAGGCCCATGTAGGAACTAAGGTCTCTTTTTCTCAATTTTGCTAAGCTCATGTCCACAGGCGGCAGCGACAAACTTTGTCATCAACTGTTTTGTATAAGATCCATGCAAATTCTGAAAGATCAGTTGGTTTTTGGAACCAGACCCCAGTCCCAACTACCCAATGTCACAGGTCAAGTAACACATTGCCTCCTTTCTTTTTTTTTTGGAAGACTGGATGATGATCTTTTCTAGATGTAAACAGATACAAGCTTTCAAGATATAATGTGGTGTACCTTTTTCAGCTTTCCTCGTCCTGTCAGCAGCCATGGAAATTCAGCTCTGAAGTTTTCACGCTGACCTTCACGGCTGTCCAGTTCCTCTACTCTGCAAAAGAGATGGAAGTTAGTGTAAGCTTTTGTGCTTATGTCTGGTTTAGGATCACAGTGATTTTTCTCACAACTGTATTCAATTAGAGATGTATTGGATGTAGGTTTGCTCGCTGAGCTGAAAGGTTCATTTCCAGATATTTAGTTACCTTACTGGGTAACATCTTCAGTGAGCCTCAGGCGAAGCAATGCTGAAACATTCCTGCTTTCTATTTATATGTTTGGGTTTCTTTGGGTTGGTGATGTCATTTCTTGTGGTGATGTTATTTCCTGTGGTGAAGTTACTTCCTGTTCCTTTTCTCAGGGCATGGTAAATAGGATCTAACTCAATGTGTTTTTTGATAGAGTTCCAGTTGGAATGCCATGCTTCTTGGAATTCTTATGCGTGTCTTTGTTTGGCTTGTCCTAGGATGGATGTTTTGTTCCAGTCGAAATGGTGTCCTTCCTCATCCATATGTGAGGATACTAGTGAGAGAGGATCATGTCTTTTTGTGACTAGTCGGTGTTCATGTATTGTGGTGACTAGTTTTCTGCCTGTTTGTCCAATGTAGTATTTGTTACAGTCCTTGAACGGTAGTTTGTAAATGATGTTAGTTTTGCTCATTGTCTGTATAGGGTCTTTCAAGTTCATTGAAAAAGCAAGTGCACTACTTACAGATACCAACACTTACCAACAAGTGGCGACAGACCCAACCCCACAACTAGAGAACTGAATCACAGCCCTACACAAAAAAACTTCAGAAATCTGGAGAAATAAATAAGACCGACTTCTAAAAAATGATACCAGTCGAATCCAACACACCACACATCTATGAATTACCCAAAATTCACAAACCAGGAGACCCCCTCAGACCCATAGTCTCCCTACCTGGAACACCAACTTACAGATTGGCCAAGGAGCTACACGAAAGACTGAAGCACTTAATAGAAGGCTCACGCCACTCCATCCACGAATTCCTGAAGACCATCAAAGATACTAAGATAGAAGAGGATGAAATAATGGTCTCCTTTGATGTAACAGCCCTGTTTGCTTCAACGCCCCCACACCTACGAAAAGATCTTGTCTATTTACCCTATTCATGCTCATAATTTTATAAGCAACTTTATGGTCACCCCTCACACCCCTCAGCCTCCTACTTTCCAGGGAAAGTAGCCCAGCCTATCCAACCTCTCCCTATATCTTGAACATGCCAACCCTGGCAACATCCTTGTAAATCTTTTCTGAACTTTTTCAAGTTTCACAACATCCTTCCTATAGAGGTAGACCAAAATTGCATGCAGTATTCCAAAACTGGCCTAACCAATGTCTTGTACAACATGACTTCCCAACTCCTTTACTCAGTGCACTGACCAATAAAGGCAAGCATACCCAATGCTTTCTTCACTATCCTATCTACCTGGGACTGCACTTTCAAGGAGCTATGAACCTTTGTCCTATGTCCTTGAGTTCTATATCACCCAGTGCATAATGGTTGAAAATAACTTTTCTCCAGTTGTGGCTTAGAAAGAACTTAATCTACTGCAGCTATATTTAACTTGAAGCACAACTGGTTTCCCTCTGCTGGATTATCATGAATCCAGCAGCTTCCACTTGGTTCGTTGATGCTGCTGGACAAGCTGTGTTTTTCCAATTATTTTCGTTTTTGTTCCATAACATTGATAATGTTCTACTTCATGTGCTATGGACCAGACCAGACCCCCTCAAAATATATTAAGGTAGCCTAGATCCTAACCTTTTCTGATTTTAAGAGATAAATATGAAATGCTGTGTTCCAGATGCAATTCAATTGGTCAAACTACTCTATGTTAAACAAAACACAATTTATTCAAACTCTATAGTTAAAATACAACAAAAGTAAGATAACTTTGGAATAACTCAACTCTATTGGAAAACTTAACAGAATAATCGATTATTTTACTACTAAGCTGGTCAGCAAGGTCAGATCACACGGAATACAGGAAGAACTAGCAATTTGGATACAGAACTGACTCGAAAGTAGAAGACAGAGGATGGTGGTGGACAGTTGCTTTTTAGACTGGAGGCCTGTGACCAGCAGTGTGCCACAAGGATCTGGGCTAGGTCTATTGCTCTTCATCATTTATATAAATGATTTGGATGTGAACATAGGAGGTACAGTTAGTAAGTTTGCAGATGACATCAAAATTGAAGGTGTAGCGATCAGTGAAGAAGATTACCTTAGAGTACAAAGGGATCTTGATCAGATGGGTCAATGGGCTGAGAAGTGGCAGATGGAGTTTAATTTAGAGAAACATGAGGTGCTGCATTTTGGAAAGGGGAATCAGAGCAGGACTTGATGGTGATGGTAATGGTAAGGGCCTGGGACGTGTAGTTCCTTGAAAGTGAAATTGCAGTAGTGCAGAAGGTGTTTGGTATGCTTATTGATTAGTGCACTGAGTATCAGAGTTGGGAGGTCATGTTATGGCTGTACAGAACATTGGTTATATCACTTTTGGAATACTACGTGCAATTTTGATCATCCTGCTATAGAAAGGACCTTGTGAAAGTTGAAAGGATTCAGAAAAGATTTTCAAGAATGTCCAGGGTTGGAGTGTTTGAGCTATAGGCAGAGGCTGAATAGGCTGGGCTATTTTCCCTGGAGCGTCAGAAGCTGAGAGGTGACCTTATAGAAGTTTATAAAATCATGAGGGGAGTGGATAGGATAAATAGACAATGTCTTTTCCATGGGGTACGGAATAGGTTTAAGGTGAGAGGGAAAAGATATAAAAGTGACTTCAGGGGCAATCTTTTCATGTAAACGGTGGTGCGTGTATAGAATGAGCTGCCAGAGGAAGTGGTGGAGACTGGTAAAATTATCACATTTAAAAGGCATCTGGATGAGTACATGAATAGGAGGGGTTGAGGGGGATATGGGTCAAATACTGGCAAATGGGACTAAATTTATTAGGGATGTTTGGTTGGTATGGATGAGTTGGACCAAAGAGTCTATTTCTGTGCTGTACAGCTCTATGAAGCTATAAACAGTAACTGTTCAAATATGGTAATATCCATAAACACATCTTTGGAAAAATGCAAATTCAGAACACGGAGGTGTGTCACTTGCAACTCCAACAATCCAGGAGGAAAAATATCCAGAAAAAACTCAGAGCAAGAGTAATGCAGCCGAGAGACATTTACTGCCTTCCAACCTTGTTAAGACCTTTGCAATAACGGCTGCTGAAAAAAAGTAAAAATCCCAGTTCTGTGAGAGCCTGATTCCACCCAGTCAGGGTGTACCAACATTTTAAAAAAAAACCAGCCTCACAAGCTGTTTATTCTCTGTTTTTGTAGACTGCTCAATACCTCTGTCTTAAAATCTCTCTTCAAAAAAAAGGACAAAATAAACTCCTAAAGCCGTAGCATTGTCACACTGTGGATCTTGCAATCTTCTCAGGGGTTCACTGCTGGCTTATTCTGTACATGCCTTTTGTTATAACATACAGCTTACAAATGATTCTTCTTTCCAAAATAGCATTTAGCTTCATTGACAGGACAATTTTTAAGCCAAAGGCTTCCTTTCACACTGGTAACAGTAGTTACACGACTATTTCTCTGCTTTCAAGTTTATTCCATTGAGACATTTTTGAGATATGGTTCTGTGCTCGTGCTGAGTCACCAACAGATTTCTGCTTGACCTCAGCCCTCGCCTGTGCACTTGAGTTGCTTTAATAAATGCTGTCAGCTCCCAACTGCAAGTGTCCGTCATTGCTTCCTTAAAGATCCTGAGAACAGTTCTGTCTCTTATTGGTTATTTTAAGGTCCTACACTCCATTCTCTGCAATTCTGTACAGATAACTGATAAACATCCAGATACTTAGCTCTTATTTCAGAGTACACTTATTAAATTCAGCCCACTTGACCTGGCATTTTTAAACAGATTAATGTGGGTCTGGAGTGCTTTTATTGCTTCCTCAAATGTAGATTTTCCTTCATCCATTCCTTACCTGACTATGTTATTATCTGCAATAGCAACCCACCACAAAACATAATGTACTGACCTGAACAGTACTGGACAATGCAGCAAGACCAGAGGAAATGTGATCTGTTGTAAATCTTTGGTACCAATTCAGCAACGCTTCTGCTTCATAGGGAACTGTAAATTGCTGGAAGCTTTTCAGCAATAGCAGAGACTTTAAGAACATAGAACAGTATAGCACAGCACAGGCCCTTCGGCCCACGATGTTGTGCCGAGCATTTACTTTAATCTAAGATCAACCTAACCTACACACTCAAGTTACTGCCGTCCATGTGCTTGTCCAGCAGACGCTTAAATGTCCCTTATGTCTCGGACTCTACTACCATTGCTCTCTGCGTAATGAACCAATCTCTGACATCTCCCCTATACCCTCCTCCAATCATCTTAAAATTATGGCCCCTCCTGATGCCATTTCTGCCCTGGGGAAAAATCTCTGGCTATGTACTCGATGTATGCCTCTCATTATCTTGCACACCTCTATCAAGTCACCTCTATAGTTTCTTTGACTTGCTGCTAATATATAATGTCCTTGGTCTTGCTGTGCAAGCACAGAATATTTACGAAGTCTGCTGAAGTAAGGAAAACATTAACTTTGTTAAGAAACTCTTGAATATGGTTTCATCTTGCCTCAAGGTTGGAAGACACTACAACTGTGTGACATTGTACCACTTCCTATCATGCATTCTGCTTCATTAGTATATTCAGGACTAATCCTTATGCCATACAAACTAAGCTACTATTTCCTATAACTCACAGAATGAGAACTGATCCCATTGAAACATATAACAATCTTTAGGAGATGACAGTGTAGATGCAAGGCATCTAGAACTAGGGGCTAAAATCTCAGAATAAAGGATGTGACATTAAGAAACAGCATAACAAGATATTTCTTCAATCAAAATTTGATTTTAGGAATTCTCTACGTCACAGGGTTGTGGGTGCCTAGTTTATCAGTATATGAAAAGAAGAGGTTGATTGGAGTTTGGATACAAAGGAAATAAAATGGGATTAGTGTGGAATGGTGTAGTTGAGGTACAGAATCAAGTAAGATCTTACTGAATGCTAGAACAGGCTTGAAAAGCTAAATGGCTCCTACTCTTATGCAGGAGTGAGTGAAAGACTGAGAAAAAAAATCAGTAATGCAAAGCAAGCAAAACAGTGATGGAAAGAATTGAAACAGCTAAGAACAGAAGAATGGTAAATTTAACCTTCTTTAGATAAACACACATTTAAAAATAAAACTTGCGGTAAATCTTCAAAAATGTATCAAGTGGTTAGATATGTTCAGACTTTCGTACTGTCAGCGTCAATAATCCAATTGCTAGTTGGATAATTTGAACCTAAGGAGGAGGTTTCTGCTTCTAGATTAATTTGTTACAACATGAGTTAAAATGTTGAATTATTATCACTGTGTTACAAAGATCTGGCAACTAGCTATTTTTATCCAGAGATGATAGAAGTCCTGATTCAAATATAAATATGGCTTAACTTCTTCTGACAGCTGGTCGTGTAGTTAGCAGGATTTTCACACATCGAATTATCAAAATTCATTTCCCATTCAGTCTCCAAGACAAAAGAAACTCAGTAGGAAGCATTAACATTATCAATTAAAATCTCATTCTACAAGTTCTCAATTCAATGAAAATTACACTTATGGTTAGCTGTTTTCCAAATAGCTCAATCTCCTATGAACTACTTATGAAAAACATAATTGTGTATGCATGCCAACCATTGTATGAATCACAAGGGTAGTGTTTTTCTGCCAACAGTTTTAATGTAAAAATGGCACGAAAGCAACTTTTCTACATCAAGAATTGCCTATCACAATGTTTGTCTAGTGATGGTAGAATAGCCCAAGTGAAATATATTAATCCATCATTTTTCTTTCGCATCATGTGATTTATTATTTCCCCTTTTTCCCCACATACTTCTACCTGCTTTCAAGTCCACTAAATTGTTATTTTCACAGAATAAATTTCACATTCCTGGCAATTAAACCCTTGACTTGAGTGAAAATGATTTAAAATATTGACTACGGATTATTACGTTCTATTATCCAATTTCATGCCTTAAACTTGCATGGACAATAGGGACCAGAAAAAAAAGTTAAGATTGGCACTGGAATCACCTGACCATTCAAGTGGCTAAGTTTCTGGAACCCAACATGGCTGAGACATCAGACAGCCAAACTAAAATTAATATTTTATCTAAAGATGCAGTGATAGAATCATAGAATTCTGACAGTGTGGAAGCAGGCCATTAGGCCCATTGAGTTCATACTGACACCCTGAACACCATCCAAACCAGACCCACCTCTCCCAACCTATCCCTGTAATATGGCATTTTCCACGGCTAATTCCACATAGCTTGTCCCTGGACACACTGTGCTGCCCCAGTATCCCCATCATCTATTTTGATTTACACCTTCATGAAAATGTTTACATGCTGGAAATGGAACCATGCCTACCACAGACATTTACTACTATGATTACTGAAACTATTATTTCAAGTAGCTGCTTTTGGTGCAGAGGGAGAGATGAAATTAAGGACTTGGCATCGAACTCAAGCCGAGAACTCTTTCTCTGTTGCTTGAGGGAAAAAAATGCCAGTGAAAATACTGATTGGAAAAAAGATCAGAACACCAAGAGCTCAAAACATAACTGCAATGTTCTCTATCATTGACAGTCAAAGAAATCAATCACGATAAAACAACATGCCTTACTGACAAAACACTGTAAATTGTATGTTATTTAATTTTTTTGATACTGAACACTATTCCTTTTTAATTTTATATGAGTACATGTTCACCTATGTGATTAAACCAGCTTTATGTCACACTTTATTAATGATTTTAGGGCTGTGGATTTAAATTGTCTCTTTCTTTCACTCAAGAAATGTTTAAAATTAGCTTCTTAAAGTTTGTGGTGAAAATAACTAGCTATATTTTAGTTGGGGAAACATAGAGCTGTGTGCTAAAGAGTGCATATATCCTTGTTTTGGTCAACTGAAAAGATTAAAAAAGAGAGGATCCAATTCACCTCCGCATCTGACTGTAACACTTGTGGAGTTTTGCAGCAATGTCCCCATAATTGAGTTATGCTTATACTATTTTTTCTATCCCTTTCTTGTTTATTTACCTACAATGGGATCTTCATTCTCCTCCAGTTTCAGATGTAATGACAATGCATGACAGGACTTGTTTACTCTCCACCATAAAGTTATTCCCATCATCATTTTCTCAGCTATGGCCAATTTGTGCTTTACAAATGCTGAAAGTTAGTCAAACTAACCTTCAGTTCATTACTTAGCAAGGCTCGAGACATGAGTGAATCTGTAACCTTCAATTTTAACCCCTTCAACATAACTTTGTCCATTCTGCAGGTTGTTGCTCTGGTCAGCAGTTCTGGGTCCAGAATCATTCTTTTTTTGATGGAGTTCCCTGACTCTTTTAAGTGCAGAGATACAGAGTCTCTCTACATTTGTCTTTGGTCTGCAATCAGATTCTGACAGCCAAGAGATAGGGGTCAAGAGGACAAGAAATAGAGTGGGCTAAACGTAGAAGATACGAGCTAAAGACAATATCAGCTCAGCTCAGTGTAATTATTTCTTTCACAGGTTGCTTCTGAGTTGTCCTTTTCTTTTGGAAAAAAAAAGTTCAAACCTGACAAGAACAGGCGAGGGATAAACCATATATTTAATATATTGGGTGCAACATGACAGAGATCAAGTAGTTATTTTAATTTATAACTGACCATTGCAGAATGGTAGTTTTGATAGATGCACTGATTTTGTATTTTACTTTAATAATCATATTAATAAGCAATAACACATAAATGATTCAAAAGTGCAAAATTCATATGGATATAGCAATGAATTATCTACACTTGTTAGTTTTGCAAGGTTTGTAGTTCAGGTTGAGGTTCAGGGTGTAGGTTTGCTCGCTGAACTGTAGGTTTGATATCCAGTCGTTTCATTACCTGGCTAGGTAACATCATCAGTGGCGACCTCCAAGTGAAGCGAAGCTGTTGTCTCCTGCTTTCTATTTATATCTTTCTCCTGGATGGGGTTCCTGGGGGTTTGTGGTGATGTCATTTCCTGTTTGTTTTCTGAGGGGTTGATAGATGGCATCTAGATCTACGTGTTTGTTTATGGCGTTGTGGTTGGAGTGCCAGGCCGCTAGGAATTCTCTGGCTTGTCTTTGCTTAGCCTGTCCCAGGATAGATATGTTGTCCCAGTCGAAATGGTGGTTTTTTTCATCCGTGTGTAGGGCTACGAGGGAGAGAGGGTCGTGTCTTTTTGTGGCTAGCTGGTGTTTGTGTATCCTGGTGGCTAACTTTCTTTCTGTTTGTCCTATGTAGTGTTTGTGGCAGTCCTTGCATGGAATTTTGTAGATGACGTTGGTTTTGTCCATGGGTTGTACTGGGTCTTTTAAGTTTGTTAGTTTTTGTTTGAGTGTGTTGGTGGGTTTATGTGCTACTAGGATTCAGAGGGGTCTCAGTAGTCTGGCTGTCATTTCTGAAACTTCTTTGATGTATGGTAAGGTGGTTAGGGTTTCTGGCTGTCTTTGGTCTGCTTGTCGTGGTTTGTTCTTGAGGAATCTGCGGACTGTATTTTTTGAGTATCCATTCTTCTTGAATACGTTGTATAGTTGGTTCTCCTCTGTTTTCCGAAGTTCTTCTGTGCTGCAGTGTGTGGTGGCTCGTTGGAATACTGTTCTGATACAGCTTTGTTTGTGTGTGTATTGGGATGGTTGCTGGTGTAGTTAAGTATTTGGTCAGTGTTTGTCGGTTTTCTGTATACGCAGGTTTGTAGTTCTCCGTTGTCCTTTCTTTCAACTGTGATGTCCAGGAATGCGAGTTTGTTGTCGGTTTCTTCCTCCTTGGTGAACTTTATGCCTGTGAGGGTGTTGTTGATGATGTTAAATGTCTCTTCTATCTTGTTTCGTTTTGTGATGACAAAGGTGTCATCTACGGAGCGGACCCAGATTTTTGGTTTGATGGTTGGTAGGGCTGTTTGTTCTAGTCTTTGCATTACTGCTTCTGCTATGAATCCTGATAGCGGAGATCCCATGAGTGTGCCGTTGGTTTGTTTGTAGAGTATGCTGTTGAAAGTGAAGTACGTGGTGAGGCACAGGTCCACTAGCTTCATGATGTTTTCGTTGGTAATGTGATTGATGGTGGTTGGTATGTGTGTGATGATCTCTTCTAAAAGTGTGGTAAGTGTTTCCTCTGCCAGGTCGATGTTGATGGAGGTGTACAGTGCTGTTACGTCGAATGAGATCATTGCTTCGTCTTCCTCTATTTTCGTGTTTTTGATGATTTTTAGGAATACCTGGGTGGAGTGGATGGAGTGCTGTGACTCTTCTACTAGGTATTTCAGTTTTGCGTGTAATGTTTTGGCCAGTCTGTAAGTTGGTGTTCCGGGTAGTGAGACTATAGGTCTGAGGGGGGCTCCTGGTTTATGGATTTTTGGTAGTCTGTAGAATCGTGGGGTGTTGGTCCCGTCTGGTTTCATTTTCTGGAATTCTGTCTTATTTAATTGTCTGGAATTGTGTAATTTTCTTAGGAGATATGTAATTTTGTTTCCGAGTTGTGGGGTCGGGTCTAGCGCCACCTGTTGGTAAGTGTTGGTGTCTGCGAGTAGTGCATTGGCTTTCTCTATGTAGTCCCTTCTGTTCAGGATGACTGTGAGCCGACCCTTGTCTGCAGGTAATATAACAATGTTTTTGTCTTTTTTGAGGTTTTCTAGGGCTTCCTTTTCTTGTGTGTTCAGTTTGTTTCCTTCCCTCTTTCAGCTCAGAGTAGGTGCAACTGTCTGTCTGATCGTTTGTTGTGTTTCTTCTGTGAGATTGTTGTCCTTCAAAGTGGTTTCTAATGCCGCTAGGAAATCCTTGTCAGTGTCTCGGTAATTGAAATTTAATCCTTTTACTCGTACCGCTTTTTCTGTGTCTGATAGGGTTCGGTCTGATAAGTTCTTTATCCATGCCCCTGTGTTATCGGTTTTGCCTTTTTTTGTGAGTTTGTCAAGTTTTTCTTCAGGTCCCGATTTTTCTTTATCTGTGTTTGTCGTTGTTTGGTGTTTATGGCTCGTTCTACCGCGTCTGTCCATTCTCAATTTGTTGCTTGTTTGAATAACGGTTTTTGGCGCGCAATTTCCTGGTATCAGAACACTATTCCAACGAGCCACCACACACTGCAGCACAGAAGAACTTCGGAAAACAGAGGAGAACCACCTATACAATGTATTCAAGAAGAACGGATACTCAAAAAATACAGTCCGCAGATTCCTCAAGAACAAACCACGACAAGTCGACCAAACACAGCCAGAAACCCTAACCACCTTACCATACATCAAAGAAGTTTCAGAAATGACAGCCAGACTACTGAGACCCCTTGGAATCCTAGTAGCACGCAAACCCACCAACACTCTCAAACAAAAACTAACAAACTTAAAATACCCAGTACAACTCATGGACAAAACCAATGTCATCTACAAAATTCCATGCAAGGACTGCCACAAACACTACGTAGGACAAACAGGAAGAAAGTTAGCCACCAGGATACACGAACACCAGCTAGCCACAAAAAGACACGACCCTCTCTCCCTCGTAGCCCTACACACGGATGAAAAAAACCACCATTTCGACTGGGAAAGGCTAAGCAAAGACATGCCAGAGAATTCCTAGAGGCCTGGCACTCCAACCACAACGCCATAAACAAATACATAGATCTAGATGCCATCTATCAACCCCTCAGAAAACGAATAGGAAATGACATCAACACAAACCCCAGGAACCCCATCCAGGAGAAAGATATAAATAGAAAGCAGGAGACAACAGCTTCGCTTCACTTGGAGGTCGCCACTGATGATGTTACCTAGCCAGGTAATGAAACGTCTGGATATCAAACCTACAGCTCAGCGAGCAAACCTACACCCTGAACTTGTTAGTTTTTTTAAGTTGAAGCACATCTGACAGCATTGTAAGGGTGTCCCTCCGCACCTACCATTAAAATCATGCAATATCTCATCTCTTCTGACATTTATCCTTGCCACCCGTGCATCTAGAGTAGTCTAAATGCAGCTTTGTGTGCAGAACTATTGCATTGTAAACTTTATAATTCACAATATTCTCAAAATCATTAAAAACACTTTTTAAACCTTTGCTATTGTATTTACAGGTTGTTTTGCTGTAAAATAATCTAGGGCCAATGTCTTTGGTACTACCTGGTTAGCTACAAATTAAAATAAAAGGAATTCAAATCATTCAATTTCAATACTTTAGCTGTTTTAATTAAAATTTTGGGCCCTAGTCTTTAGATTACAATATACCATTGCTTCAACTACACAAACAGAAACATCATGCTGATAGTATCCCTAACACTCAAACTAAGTTGATAATACAGTTCATTCACACCAGGAATCAAGATCAGGATCCTTGTATTTGTATGGTTACATCATGTGAAATTCCATGACTATTACAATAAATAAGTATATTTTTTATGTTTTTAAAAAACTAACTTCCTCTTATTTTAATTGGCTGTCCTTTGAATGTATTTCATTGAATTTAAGTATTATTATAGTACAGTTGAAAGACATTGGTCACTTATCACCTTGGATCACTCCAACAGGAATGAAGAGAACAGGCCAATCAGCTGAATTTTACAATACCAGAGACATTATATTGGCCAAAACAGTTGATTCCAGAGACAGCAAAGTGTCCTAAAACTCTGCTTAACTGAACCTGAACAGTGGCAATAAATTGTCCCTTGCCACATCTTTTATTTTCTAACAATAATGAAAGTGCTGTGCATTTTTCTTGGATTTCTTTTGAGTGACAGAAGCAGCACTAAGCAGAAGTATGCCTCTGTAATACAACTTAATAAGATTTTCTCTTAATTTCAAAATTAATAGGTTTCTGAATTGATTTTCAAATAAATGAATTAATGCATAAATTACAGGATTAATTGAAAGATTCATTTGCAAATTTATTAGCTCATTGCCAAATAAATTATTTTATATTGTTGAATGTTAACTGAAAAAATACATCATATTTCAGTACTTATCCCATTCCAAGGCAGGTTAAAATACAGTGCACAAAATTGATAATTTAGTTAAATCGTGAAATGAGAGAGAAAGAGAATTCCAACATGAACAGCACCCAAAGAAACAATTAAAACTATTCCTCTCTGACAGGTAGCAATTTCAATGCATTTAGAATTCAGTAATTCTTAATATTAAAATGAATCTTGAGAAAATTATGGTGGATATTCAGTTGCTGTTTGATTGTATTAACATATAAATTCAGTTAAATGAATGCTTCACAAGGGATTTTGGAAACAGAAAAAAATAGTTATTATTTGCAAATCCATGATACGTAATGGGCTAATGTTATAAATAAAGGCAAGACTAGATAGAATTCCTACTCTTACATGATAGAAGCATTTGCACAATTGTAATAGTCCTCAGCTAATAGTGTGAAATCAGAATTACATACAATTCTTCTGGCTAAACTTCTAAAAGAAGTATTTTCTTACATATAAAATATTACCTATTTTATCTGGGGCACTACCACATAAAAGTATAGAATTAAAAAATTATATCATAGTACATTCCAAAGTATTAAGAAATGAACATTGACGTTAAAATTATAGAAATATTTCAGCTTTTTAAAATTTTAACTGCTGATAATAAGACCATCAGACCAAAAGACAGGAACAGAAGTAGGCCATTTGACTCAGTCTGCTCTGCTATTCAACAAGATTGTAACTGATCTGATAATCCTCAACTCCACTTACCTGTTTTACTCCAATAAAGCCCAATTCCGTTAATGATTAGAAATCTGCCTATATCAGATTTGAATATAGTGAATGACCCAGCTTTGGCAGTCCTTTGTGGCAAAAAAAGTCCGCACGTTCACTGCAAAAAAGGATCCTCCTCATCACTGTCTTAAATGAGTGACTTCAAACTGTGATACTGCACTCTGGTTCTAGATTTTCCCAGAAACCAGAAATAGTCTCTTCATATCTATCAGTCATGCCCCTAAAGATTCACACACCTTGCAGTAAGATTGCCTTTCGTTCTTCTAAACTTCAGCGAGTACAACCCCAAACTACTCAACTTGTTCTCATCAGAAAATTGTTTCATATCCTGGACTGACCTCGTGAACCTTTTGTGGACTGCTTCCAATGCCAATATATATTACCTTAGATAAGGGAAACAAAACTATTCACAGTATTCTAACTGTGGTCTATCTAATGCCTTGTATACTTTAAGGAAGATCTCCCAATGTCTATACTCCATTTCCTTTGAAATAAAGGTTTACATTCCATTTGCCTATCCCATTACCCATTGAACTTGGATGTTCGATTTTTGTGATTCATGCACCATGACCCCCAATCAATCTATGCTACAGCTTCCTGCAGCCTATCTCCATTTAAATAATATAGTTCTTCTGTTTTTCCTGCCAAAGTATGTAACCTGACTATTTCCCACAGTATATTCCATCTGCCAAGTTTTGCCCACTCATTTAACCTACCTAATATCCATCTGCAATCTCATGTCCTCCAACCACTTGCTTTCCATCTATTTTTGGGTCGTTGCAAACTTGGCAATAGAGCATTCACTTCTGTCATCCAAGTCATTAATATACAGCATAAATAATTGTTGCCCACACTGACCACTGTGGTATTCCACTTGTTACAGTTGCTATCTTGAATGTGCCGTCTTTATCCCAACTCTGTCTTTTATTGTTAGCCAATCTTCCTCCAATCCTCTCCAACATCACATGATCTTATTTTTCTTTTAAGTAGCCCTATGCATTGTATCTTATCAAATGTCTTTTAGAAGTTCAAATGTATTACATCTACTGGTTGCTAATTATCAAACCTGCTTGTTACCTTCTCAAAAGAACTGTAATAAGGTTGTCAGGCATGATTTCCACTTAATGTTCACTCTGATTGTTTATATTACATATTTCTAAATGCTCTGCTATTATATCCTTTATAATAGGCATGAACATCTTTCAAACAATTAGTTAAGCTAATGGTCTATAGTTAACACCTTTTTGAATAAGAGTATTTCATTGGTAATTTCCAATTGTCTGAGACTTTTTCAGTATCTAAGGATCCATGAAAGATTATCACCACTGTGTCCACCATCTCTGCTAATATTTCTTTTTAAATCCTAGGATGTAAACCTTCCAGTCCAAGGACTTATCAGCTCTTGGTTGCATTAGTTTCATATTAGGTTCTGTCTAGCGACAGTTATTGTGTTATTTGCTCCAGTCGATTAACTAGTATTTTTGGAATGCTATTTGTGTCTTCCAACATTGATTGAAGATTTTGTTCAAGTCTTCAGCCATTTCTTGACTACCAATTACTATTTCCCCAGCCACACTCTAAGGCGTCAATGTTGAGTGTTGCCTCTATTTTCCCATTTATACATTTAAAGAAGCTCTTGCTGTCCATTCTTTTTATGTAAATTGTTAGTTTTACACCATTATTTACTTTCTCCATTTTTGTGTGGTCATCTTTTGTTGGTTTTTGAAACTTTCCAAATCCTCTCATTTACCACTAATCTTTGGCATAGAATATGATCAAAAGGAAAACAAAAGTCTCAGTGACCTCTCTAGCTAACTGAGGACAGTTTATCCCCTTCCTAGAATCGTCCTTCCTCACTGAGATGTGCCTCTGCTCGGAGTTATGAACTATTTTCTGAAATGTATGCCATTAATTCTCTCCTGCCTTTTCTGTTAAACTCTTTTCCCAGGCCATTCTAAGCCACTGTGCTCACATTCGCATGTAATTATCCTTATTTAAGTTTAGCACAATTGTTCATGACCCAATTTTACTCATTATTTATCAAACTACTTCAATACACGTTAATATATCCATAAAATAACCTGATCCCTGGATTATCCCACATTGTATTGTTCTATTGCAAATACTATTAACACTATTCTATTAATTCTTCCTTGTGGCTACAAGATTAAGTCATCCATGATTGATAGTCTGCCATTTATACATGCTCTAGTTACCTACGAATTTATTCTCTGCCCTACAGAACAGTTACAGATCAGGGACCTATAGGTAACTCCCACCAGTGTTTTCTTCCTCTTGTTCTTACCTCCACCTATGTGGATTCTACAAGTTTTAAACCAAGTTTTGCTATCGTATGTATTTTATCGAAGAAAGCTATGCTGACATCCTTCCTTTTCTACCTGTCATTTTGAAAAGTCGCATACCTCTGAATTATATTATGTCATGGAGACAGGCAGCTAAATCAAATCAGCCCCCATCCCTGTAGGTGCAATGTAGTAAAATTAAAATACCGAATGACCCTCCAAATTGACCCCAATAGTTCCAAACTGTACTTCTTGAATAACCAGTACCAGACTCTGTGAATAATGAATTCCAGACATCGGGTTTATAGTTCAAACAGAAGACTTTAATATTAACATTGCAGTAACAATTAGGATATCTTGTTTAACTTTGCTCTGCTAATGTCTAACATTTAAACCAAATAGTCTTTAACCTTTCCACCACTCTCACGCAGACAAACAGAAACAGTTGAGGAAATCAAAAAGGGAAAAGTACATGAAATGTAGTTGGCCAATTCATAAAAGCAAACTCCACCTTCTGTAACAAAATCTTAAGTTGCTGGAAAAGCTCAGCAGGTCTGGCAGTATCTGTGAAGAGAAATCTTCTGAGTGTTCTGAGGAAGGCTGACCGGACCAAAAACATTAACTCTGATTTCTCCCCACACATGCCAAGCTTTTTCAGCAATTTCTGCTTTTGTTTCTGATTTCCGTAATTCTTTCAATTTTTATCCACAATCTGTAACATTATTGGCATATGGAATGTATCTTGCTTGGTTTCCGATTACTCTGATGCATGCACATAGCTTGCAGTAGGCTCCAAGGAATAGTCATATAATTCTTATAAAGGAGATTCCATTGTCTCAACTTTCAATAAGTTGATAAAAAGAGGACAACCAAACCTCTGTCCTGCAGGTACAATCCTTCCGACTTAAACACAGTTCATAAAACTAACAGTTCAAACTGTGACCGCTCCCTGCCAGCCTGAACATTACCCTGTGTGAATAGAGTATAGAATTCCTACAATGTGGAAGCAGGTCACTCGCCCCATCAAGTCCACACCGAACCTCCAAAGATCATCCCACCCAGACTCAACCCTCAATCCCTATCTCCATAACCCCACATTTCCCATGGCTAATCCATCTAGCCTGCACATCCCTGGACACTATGGGCAATTTAACATGGCCAATCCACCTAACCTGCACACCTTGGGACTGTGGGAGGAAATCGGAGTACCTGGAGGAAACCCATGCATACATGGGAGAACGTGCAAACTCTACACAGACGGTCACCCAAGGGTGGATCGAACCCTGGTTCCTGGCGCTGTGAGCCAGCAGTACTAACCACAGAGCCACCATGGTTTGCTGAGAACTGTATTTAATAACCAAATGCTACTGTCTTCTATGACAATTACATTCCCATTTTCTCCCCCCACTTGAATGGCTTCCTGTAGCTATGAAACTGATTTCTCTTTAATCAAACTACAAATTACAATGGAGATTTATTTTCCAAAAATTGAAGATTATGACAGTTTCTTACCCATCAAATGCATGCACTCAATCCAAAGCTGATCTGGATTTTCTGAAAATTGTAGTTCAAATAGATCTCTTTAGGAATTTTTGCCATACTCAGTCATAGAGTGAACTTACTTAAATTATTTGTAAAAGAAAGATTGGCTTCACACCAAATTTAGCAAGATCTATAAATGCAACATGAATTTGCAATTTTCAAAGAAGTTTAAGTTTGTTTCAATTAAAACATTCTGATACAAGTAACTCTTTGAATTTGATCCTAATACGTAAAGAAAAAAGTGACAGTATTTTACTACATTAAAGGTTATATACAAACGCAAGTTGTTGACTGCAGGTTAGAAAAGTGAGCTGGCATAATGCAGTCTGAAAGGATTACTTCATGTTTAGAAATTCAGTATCCAGTTGCCAGAAGCCATTTAAAGGGGCTTTATTGCTCTCCATTTGTCCTGTGAAGTAGGCATGCATCTGGACACCATTGACTGCACCCAAGTTTATATCACTTCTGGAGGAAACAGCACCTGTACTAGCCACAAAAGTTAACTTGAGTGGCATTCCCTTTGGCAGCTGGCACAGGTGAACAACATTGGCTTGAGGTTCTATTCTACCAACAGACTTTATTTTCTATCACCTGATCTGACCTGTTTTCTCAAGCCCTTCAGCCGTGGAAACTGTTCATTTCCAGGAGAAAGTGAGGACTGCAGATGCTGGAGATCAGAGTCGAGAGTGTGGTGCTGGAAAAGCACATCAGGTCAGGCAGCAAGAGGAGCAGGAGAATCGACATTTCGGGCATAAGCCCTTCCTGATGAAGGGCTTATGCCCGAAACATCAATTCTCCTGCTCCTCGGATGCTGCCTGACCTGCTGTGCATTTTCAGTACCACACTCTCGACTCTGTTCATTTTCAGGCACTGAGTTCATTGACTCCAATCCCACATATGTGGAAGCCCCACACGCAGATATCGTTGTACTGCAGACACGGACAACCATTAATCTTGTGCTGAAAGCAAGCCTATCATTTTGCATATCTTTGGGAATGTGACCATCAGCCGTTTGGCCCATATGAAACAGGCAGATTTTTTATAGATTAGATTACTTACAGTGTGGAAACAGGCCCTTCGGCCCAACAAGTCCACACCGACCCTCCGAAGAACAACCTACCCATACCCATTCCCCTACATTTACCCCTTCAACTAACACTACGGACAATTTAGCATGGTCAATTCACCTAACCTGAGTTGCACTGACTTGAGGGGACAAATATGCTCAGGATCATGTGATGCTAGTGTATTTTCACATTTGGCTTTCTGACCTAGCAGAAGATGCCTAACATTTGACACTGGCAGCAGGTGTGGAAATTGCTCAACCATTTTCTTGGTTTACATAAGCTGTTTGTACTGCACTGCTGTAAAGGAAGGTTTTGAGAACACAGGTCTGGTGCAAGCAAATGTTATGCTTTGGTGAGATTACTGTTGGGCCAGATTAAACTTTTAATCTTTGACATACCAGCTGCAACCTTGGCAACCCAAGTGCTAATTTCAGCATCAAGCTGAGGTTGCTTGTGATAATTGATATTTCTATAACCCCCAGAGTGAGGTTGCCAGTGTTGATGGAAGATCTCAGTGTTCTGGTTCATAACTTTCTAACTTCCTGATGCTGATAGTCAGTCCAAACTCTTTGCTGGTCTGGGAAAACTGGGCTGGTCCAAATGAACTTTAGTATGGACTTCGAACATGGTATCGTCAGCAAAACACATAGGACTTTATGCAAGTTAAACAACTTGGTGCCAGAAATCTTTTGAAGCTGATTGTTTACAAAAACATTGTTAGTGTTGCAGCCATCTACTTTGCAGCTCTAAGTAACTTGAGTTTTTGAATATATAGAGCAAGCTGATAGCCAAAAACAGATGAAGAGAGATGTGCAATTGAAAGATGCATTTGGTCAAAAACAGGTTCCAGAATATCTTAATGAAATCATACTATCAAGTCTATTAAAAAAGCTTTCATGATAGTCAATAGATTATGTAAACAGAAAATACATTTATATAATGATAATGAAAATCATTTGTTTCATTCTATGTTTGACCAAGTGAAAATTTTCGTTTTGAAAATTAATGCAGTATTTGCAGTATGAAATATACAGTTAAATATGCTACTTGACAGCTGTAAAATATTTCAAACAATTTAAAAATCATGCTTAAACGTAATTGTTACAAATATTTTTCAAAAATATGCATACCATTTTTATTTAAACAAAGCCATGTATTTCTGAAATTAGCTTTACTATCCAGGCTAATGTATTTTATGACAGAACCTTGTCAATGCAGTAACAATTGTTTTTACAAAAGCTGAGCACATGTAATATTTCATCTCTAAATTTATGGGGGTCGAGAAAATATATGACAATCCAAGTAAGGGGTTTATTCTATATGTAGTGGGAAATAAGGGTTTCACTGATGCCCACTTAAAGGAAACCAAAAACAAAAACAGAAATTGTTGGAGAAACTCAGCAGGTGTGACAGCATGTGTTGGAAGACAACAAAGCTAACATTTCAAGTCCAATGACTCTTCACCAGAGAAAGGAAACCAGCCTCTCTTTAAAGGGAGGCTCACTCTGGCTGCACATAAAAAGAAAACTTTACAAATGGATAAGGGCTCAGAGATGTAAAGAGGGCATCCACATTCTCTGGTGCAGCATTGAGACCTCTAATCCAAGCAACTGGGAGAAGGGTGGATTTTTCCCCCCACATGAAAGTTGTGGAGAATAGAAGAGACACCTTATAGGTAAAAAGGGTAAAGCATTCAGTCTTACCTGACCATCAGGCTGACCTCTCATTACAGAGGAATGACTGGAGATGGTTTAACCATAGAGTCACCGCATCTCAGGAAGAGTTGAAAAAGGAGAGTCCTTCATGGTAACCTCAAACTGGTGCAGGAATTGCAACTGCATTATTTAGCATCACTTTGCATTGCAAACTAGCCATCCAACCAACTGAGCTAACTGACCCCAAATCATGTCTCTAGAAAAGTGTAATTTGCAACTCCAATTTTCAGGCAAATGTTTTAAATCGAGAAATGTATCTCCATGTCCAGAATTCCAATCCTTTCATGTGAAAACTCAATTAAGTATACAAAAGCTCTCATTAAACATCCACATTTATCCCCACTGTAACATGCTAATTTTAACCTTATTGTTTGGATAATAAGGACTCCAATCCTTTTGAACATATATTCAAAATTTGTTGTATTCTTTTGTTCCTCAAATACTAATCTGAAATGATATTGAACCATTAATTAACAATTTTTCAAAGTTGATTTCTTCTTTGTCACAGATCATAACCAATTGGTCACAAGGCAATTCACAAATAGAACCAGAGTATTACAACACCTTCAGGTAAATCTCTGTTTGCCTCATCAAATAATCACTCCAATCATTCATATGGAAATACTAACAGCACTTATTTATTGTAGTCTTGCACTGGGCATTTTTTCCAATAGAATTCAACTCAACTATTTCACCATAAAGGGATATGGAACTAGAGTGATAAAACAATAGCTCTTGATTTCATTTTAGTATAGCAATAGTATTTTGGTGAGCAACACACTCTAATTTCAATGATCGCAGCATAAAACTACTTTTACTGAATATTTTAGTACCAGTGTCACTTGGTTGTTTTAAACACTATTTTCCACAATAACAAAGAAATGAAATACATCTTTAACATTGCATAGTGAGAGGGATATACTATAAAAACTGAATATTTAGAATTAGTATTTGGTTTATTATCACAAGAATGCAGTGAAAAGTTTACAAAGTCGCCATCTTAGGTACAAAGGTACCTATGTGCAGGATCTTAGGAATAAATGAGAAAAATAAAGAAATAAAAAGTTTAGTATTACACTTCCTATTATATTAGTTTTAGTAGAAATATTGCACTTAGGCAAAATATTTATGTTCAGTCCAGTACCATGACCATAAGGATACCTGTAATCTTGCATGTGGCAAAGTTAATTCTCAGACTCACTGTCAGTCGAACTGCTGAACTTGGGATTGAATTGCTGCTTAGAATTAACATCAAGTAGCAAAAACACCACTTCAAACCCTAATAATTTAGTCATGATTTCAATCGCTCCACGAGTAATATCAGCAAAGTGGAAATCAATACTCTGACGCATAATGTTTGGCAGACTCTATTCGGAGGAATGAACTTGGAATAAATTTTGCTCTTGCGGTGTTTCATAGAATGCAAAATAGTAACATTTTATGGCGTCTCATTTTATACTGTCAGGGAGAAATAATGATCAGAGCATATGTCCTTTTCCATCCCCAAACTGGATACCTGACTGATAAAGAACCCAATGAACAGCTCAACAAGTTGCTGAGGTTACCTGATGTTTAAAAGAAGCAGATGAGAAAGAGATCTCTGACAATAAAGAAAATTGACAATCCATACTGAACAAATGCTCACAACAACAAATAAGAATCATAGCACCAAGTTTATTTTAGCTCAAGAGTTTAGTTAAACCTAATAGAGCACAGAAAGCAACGTAATGCCCATTAAATACAGATATACACAAAATAGACAAAAATATTCTGAACAGTACCAACACAATTCCCTCAGTGATCTGTGCAAAACTTTGCTTTCACAATTTATTTGATGGTTGAGATACCAAAAAATCCCATGTCCAGCATATTTGTTTCAGAATAACGTTTTTCAAAAAGAATTGGCACAAGAAAGAGTTTCAATTACAATAGTTTGCAGCAAAAGTAATACAAACACTTGTAAATATTTTCTAATGTAAGTATCAAGATTCTAATATTTTCAAAATACAAGTTAATTATCAGAAGTGGTATCAAATTTTTATTTTTAAAGATTTTATTGTTGAACATACTTCATATAAACCATCACAAAATGATAAACCAGGTACCAGTCAGTCCATTGAAGATAGCACAAAAATAGAGGCAAATTTATTTTCTGGGAAGAGGAAAGCAGTATCATCCTCTCAGTCCAACCTCCATGCAGAGCACATCAACATGTGCAATGCTTTGACATATTGGATTTGACACTGGCAAAGGCCTCCAATAGTTTGACTATCTAACCTCTCAAATTCAAGACCACCAATAGGTATGGCAGAAATCAAAATGATTTACTCAAAATCTGTGATCTTTTTGATGAGTTAGAGATGAGGTTATGGTTAGATAGAACAGCAGTTCAGGCTATAGATTAACGTCATTTTGTCACATTGTTGAATATCTAGGTAATAGGATAACAAAGCAGCTATCTAGTCAGCTATTGGGAAATGTGTGTGTGTAAACACAGTCAGACTTCTATATAATGGCTGTTCAGTTTGCTGACACACATGGAATTGTAGGCCAGAAGAGTCACCTGTTTCTTAAAAAGATGAAAGAGGTGGGAGATGAATAACAAACACTCTGTATACCCGATTTATAAATGAAATACCACATATTAAAGTTATTTACACTCTGGCACATAAATGTGAAAAATGCAGACAAAAATCGAAACAATTTACACAGCTTTAAAATCAACATGTCATTGATTCTTCTCTTTTCAATCAGGCAATGAAGCATTTTTTTAAAAATGCTTTTAAAGAAAATAAGTGATTTAAATACTTTTAGAAAACAGCACATTATTAATCCTATACTGTGGCATTCATGTCATGTATTATCTTCATTCATTTAAAATTCAAAGTTATAACTTTTACAATATACATTGTTGGAAAACACCTTGCTGACATTCTTTTAACTTCTTTTGGTAAGAAAATTAATGTTGTTCTGCCTTTACTATAAGAATAAGTATTGTAAATTAGACAGTTCAAGTACAAAAGGTAAAATATTGGCTAAGTTTGAAAACAGTACCTTGTAATAAAATACTAAGAAATTTAGATATCTCTTGTAGAATCTTCATAACGCTATTAAAAAGTCTCTTCAGTTTTACATGATCTTTTTGCCTTTTAGCGAACCATATGACTAATATGACCCTAAAACAGAAAAAAAAGTAATTTATAAAATTAGCAGCATCACAGAACAAACATACAAACTTCTGAATTAAGAGTGGGAGCAGACCATTCAGTCTCTCAAGCCTGTTCCAACATTTAATAACCATGATTGATCTGATTGTAACCTCAAACCTGCATTGCTGTCTCACCCCTGTTAACCTTTCATCCCCTTACTTAACAAAAATCTATCCACCTCCACTTCCACAATCGACTCGACTCCTACAATCTCTGCAGGAAGAAAGTTCCAAAGACTCTCAACATTCAGAGAAAACATTCACTTCATCTGATTTAAAAGGGAAACTCCTGTTTTTCTTTAAAACACAGTTCCTAGTTCTAAATTCTCCCATAAGAGAAAACAAGTATGCTTATCCTTTGAAACAAACTACATCCAATGTAAAAAAAAAGTATATAACATGTCAAGCAAAAGTTGATAATGATACATTACTTTGAAACCTGGTGCATTTTTTTTAAATCGAAGTCAGAAGAAATATCAGACAGATATGATAAAAAAAAACAGCCATGCTTTCTGGGGCTGATTATCAACACCTTTGCTTACCCAGCCTTTCAATCTCTGACCCCAAATCCTTCACCACTTTGCACCTAATTTCTCTATCATCCTCCTCTGAAGGTGTTGACTTTGTGTGGGAAATTGATGTCACAGCATCTGGACACTTTGTTTCAGGAGGCAGTCCTGAATTTTTCGGTTTTCAGAACAGTGACAGTTTAATGGTGAAAGTTTTAAAAATCTTACTTAAGGAGCAGACTTCTAAGAAAGAATTTGCTTAGCCACGCCACCCCCCCTCCCCCCATCCCATATCGCATCTGAGTGACACGCATTAAGGGGGTGTCGACTTGAGTTAACTGTTTGCTTACCAAACAACCTTGTTAATGAGAAAAAACTTCACAAGAAACCTTCAGATTTTGGAGCTTTTCAGTTTTTGGATGTTCGGATAAAGGTTCTTCTACCTGTAATTTAAATTTGGTTAGTGGCCAGGAACAGCAGGCTGTGACTGAAAGTGAGGCAGCTGGAGGGATCCTGCAGTCAGGAACAAAGGAGCCTCAGCTCTTGACCTTGTCCAACAGGCTGCAGGGAGGATGAGCCAACTGACCACTGCACCATGGTATGTTCAGCCATTCAAAAGGGGAGAGCAAAAAGACAAGTGGCAGTTAGAGGGGATTCTATAATTAGGAGAATAGATAGCATCCTTTATAAGCAGGAGTGAGAGTCCTACATGGTATGTTACCTGCCCATTGCAAGAGTAAGAGATATCTCTGACTGGCTTGAAAGGATATTGGGGAGGGAGTGGGAGGATTCAGTTGTTTTGGTACATGCCGGAACAAACAATGTTGGCAAGATTAGGAAAGAGCAGTTGTTCAGGGATTATCAGGGGCTAGGAATCAAATAAAGTGCAGGGCCTCAAGGGTTATAATCTCCAGAATATTGCCTGAGCCATGTGCAAACTGGCCTAGGCAACAAGAATAAGGGATGTAAACACCTGGTTAAAAAAGTGGTGTGGGAAAGAGGGGTTCCTTTTCATGGGGCACTGGCACCAATATTGGGACAGCAGAGATTTGTACCACTGGGATGGTCTCCACCTGAACCGAACTGGGACCAAAATTCAGTGAAAAGGGTAAATAGGCTAGTTAACAGGACTTTAAACCAGAAAGTAGGGAGAGGCGGTATAAAATTTCTCCCATTGTGAAACCAAACAGTAAGTTAACATCTGTAGGGGTGGATTCAACTGCGTGGAAAAATAAAAAAAGAAATGACATGGAAGGAGAAGTTATTAGAGTCTCCAGCACAGACACAAATAAGACAGTGTGTTTAGAAAGGGTTAGCATCAAACTTCAAGCACACTGGACAAACAAATGATAATGAGAAGAGGGACAGTTAATACAGGACTGAATGCACTCGGTATAAGGAATAAAGTAAATGAGCTTGTGGCACAGACCAAAATTGGCAGGTATGACTTGGTGGGCATGACGGAGACGTAGCTGCAAGGGGATCAGGATTGGGAGCTGAATATCAAAGGATATATATCCCATCGAAAAGATAGGCAGGTGGGATGAGGAGGTGGAGAAACCTTATTAGTCAGAAATAAAACTAAATTAATGGTAAGTGACGAAGTAGGGTCAGATGCTGTATCATCTGTGTGGGTAAAATTGAGGAACCACAAATGTAAATAAATCGTAGTTGGAGTTACTTACAGGCCGCCAAAACAGTAAGTCAGGAGCTGGGCACAAGATACACCAGGAGATAGAAAAGATGTATAAGAAAGGCAAAGTTACAGTGATCACGGGGATTTCAATAAGGTGGACTGGGAAAATCAGGTTGGTCATGGATTGCAAAAGGAATTTGTGGAATGTCTACGAGATGGCGTTTTGGAGCAGCTTGTGGTGGAGCCCACTAGGATTTAGTGCTGTGCAAAGAGGCAGACTCGACAAGGGAGCTTAAGGTAAAGGAACCCTTAGGAGACAGTGATCATAATATGATTGAATCTATCTGCATTTTGAGAGAAAATAGCATCAGCGATAACAGTATTACAGCTGAATAAAGGCAATTGCAGAGGCATGAGGGAGGAGCTGGGCACAACTGACTGGGAAAGGAGCCTCACAGGAACGACAATGGACCGCAAATGGCAGGTGTTTCTGGTCGTGATCCAGGAGACAAAACAAAAATTCATCCCGAGGAAAAGCAGCAGAGGACAGGGAGGATGAGGCAACCGTGACTGACTAGAGATGTCAGGGAAAGCATAAAAGTAAAAAAGAAAGCATATATTGTGGCGAAGGGCAATGGGAAACCAGAGGATTGGGAAGCTTACAAAGACCAACAGAAGGCAACAAAAAAAAGGAGGGAAAAGATTAAATATGAGGGTAAGCTAGCCAGCAATATAAAAGGAAGACTATAGGAGTTTCTTTAGATATATAAAGGGCAAAAGAGAGACAAAAGTGGAAAATGACGCTAGCGAGATAATAGGGGGGAACAAGGAAATGGCTGAGAACTGAATAATTACTTTTCGTCAGTCTTCATAGTAGAAGTAATTTGCCACAAAATTAAGAAGTCAGGGGGCAGAGCTGGGTATGGTGGCCATCACCAAGGAGAAGGTGCTAGAAAAAGTGAATGGCCTAAACGTGGATAAATAACCTGGATCAGATGGACTACAGAGTTCTAAGGGAGATAGCTGAAGAAATCGTGGAGGCATTACTGGTGATCTTTCAGGAATCGCTAGATTCAGGGACCGTCCCAGAGGGCTGGAAAATTGCTAACATGACACCCCTGTTTAAAAAGGGAGTAAGGCACAAGACGGAAAACTACAGGCTGATTAGCCCAACCTTGGTCATGGGTAAGAGTTTGGAGTCCATTGTAAAGGATGAGATTTCTGAATACTTGTAAATGTACGGTAACATAAAGCAAAGTCAGCATGGTTTCCTTAAGGAGAGATCATTCCTGACAAATCTACTAGAATTCATTGATGAAGTAATGAACAGGTTAGACCAAGGATAGCCAATGGATGTTATCTACCTGGACTTCAAGAAGGCCTTTGACAAGGTGCCGCACATGAGGCTGCTGAGTAGGATATGGGCCAATGGTGTCCAAGGCAAGTTGCTAGCACGGATAGAAGCTTGGCTGTCTAGCAGAAGCAGACTGGGGATGAACGGGTCTTTCTCAGGGTGGCAGTCGGTGACAAATAGTGTTCCACCAGGGGACCACATTTCACTTTGTATATTAATGATCTAAATGAAGCAACTGAGGTAATTCTGGCTAAGTCCGCAGATGATACAAACATAGGCAGAAGGACAGGTAGTATTGAGGAGGCCGGGAGGCTGAAGGAGGATTTGGACAGGTTAGGAGAGTGAGCAAAGAAGTGACAGATGGGAGTACAATGTGGGAAAGTGTGAGGTCATGCAGTTTGGTAAGAAGAATAGAAGCACGGACCATTTTCTAAATGGCGAGGAAATTCAGAAGCATGAAGTACAATGAGATTTGGGAGTTCTAGTCCAGAATTCTCTGAAGGTTAATTTGTAGTTTGCGTCAGTAGTTAGGAAAGCAAAAACAATATTGGTATTTATTTTGAGAGGACTTGAATATAAAAGCAGGGATGTACTTCTGAGGCTCTGATCAGGCCGCATTTAGAGTAATGCGCGCAGTTTTGGGCCCAAGATCTCAGGATGGATGTACTGGCCTTGAGTGTGTTCAGAGGAGGTTCACGAGAATGGTCCTGGGAATGAAATGCTCAACATAGGAAGGACGTTTGAGGACTCTGGGTCTACTCTTGATGGAGTTTAGAAGGACGAGGGGGGATCTAATTGAAACTTACAGAATACTGAATAGGATGCTGGGAAGATGTTTCCATTGGTAGGAGAGACTAGGACCAGAGGACACAGCCTCAGATTAAAGGGACGTCCTTTTAGAACAGAGATAATAACAAACTTCTTTAGCCAGAGAGAGGTGAATCTATGGAATTCATTGCCACTGAAGACTGTGGAGGTCAGGTCATTGAGTGTATTTAAGATGGAGATAGATAGGTTCTTGATTGGCAAGGGCATCAAAAGGTTAGGAGGAGAAAGCAGGAGAATGGAGTTCAGAAACTGATCAGCCATGATTTAATGGTGGAGCAGACTTGATGGGCTAAATGGTCTAATTTCTGCTCCTGTATCTTATTGCCTTACAGTCATTGGCTCATCCTCTTGAACCTTTAAGCAGCCATTATGCATGTAAGACATGATAAGAAACATGAGCAATTCCACTTAAACCAACATGCCTTCATACTGTGTCATCCAAATATGCTTCTGGAAAAATTCAATAAATGGTGAACAGGGCACAAAACTTGAGGCAATTTTCCTCTCCTTATCACCCAATTGTGGTCAACTAATTCACCATAGACTAAAGGCTGAAAATAGGACCTTAGTATGTCTCAGTAACTTACTGGATAGGCTTCTTGAGCCAGAGAAGAAACAAGAGAAACAATGTAATTCGGATTAGTCTTTGGTCCTCCAGGAAGTCAAGATATTATGCTCTACTCTTGAGCACATAATCTGGCTGTACACGTGTGAGAGTGCTACGCTGTTGAATGAGATGTCATTCTGAGATGCCATCTATGCACTAGCATAAGAATACCACAATGCTGCTTGCAGAAAAACAGGTGAGTTCTCTTGGTGCCATTGTCAATATTTATACTTTAACCAACACTTAAAACAGACAGCAATAATGCAAAAAAATTCATCACAATCAGAGAATTGTAGAGCAAATGGCTGGCATTAAAGATGAAGTTGTGCACAAACGAATTATGTATATAATCATTCCAGATGTGAATTTCCTTTATCTTTTATGTCTATCTATTGATCCTTATACCCGAACAATCTCCTGCTCATTACAATCATTCAGCCTCATGTTAAAGTATAATTCATTTTGGACAGAGAACTCTGGTGTATTTGGGGCTAGATGGCCCAGATGTGCTCGGTGTGCTGGCCAGATGTATGCTCACCTTCCTGAACTTGAACATTCACAGGGTTGAGCATCACAGACAGAAGTGAAGTGGCTGTGTCTCTTGAGGGCCCTATATATCTCCTCCAGCAGTCGAATGACACCATCCTATGTCTTGGGGAAGAGGGGGTGCCTGGATTGAGATCAAGGTCCCTGAGTCCCAATGTTTCCTCTAAGCTGTGTGCATACCACCGATCCAAGGCTCTGCACACTGACTGAAGCACTAACATCCAGTTCCAGAAGTCACTGCTGCACATGGACCTTGGAGGCCAAAGCAACTGGAAAGAAAAGTAGAAGGAACGTTGTTCACCCGTGTTGCCTGCTCAAATGACTAAAGCACTGCCATTCAGGTCAGTATACATCTGTAATGAGCATTTCGCTGGATCAGGCTCTCCATGGCAGGCACGGAGGCAGACAGATGTGCACATGTTGGATTCTGCAACATACAGGGGTCATTAGCAGACTGAGTCCTCTAACCTTCAATCCAGTTTGTCAAGTTTCTCAACAAATCTGATTGCTCCTGCTGTGTCTCGGAGTGTTGGTTATTGAAAACTTCATTAAAATACACCATCGGGTTCTCTACTGCATAGGACTGGAGTAGGTGCCTAGTCTCCAGCAGTCCTCTGAGTGCCAGTGGTCTGGAGGGTTTCATCTTTGTTCAGTTGTGGCAATATACTGACCAGAACATGCTCCTGAGACTAACCTTGCTAAAGTATCCACAATGGTGTCAGTATATGAGCTGGCAGAGGGTGCGCCTCTATTTCCTCCTGGAATGAGATTGGGCAGGGATTGAGGGAGAGGACGATGGTTAGTACAGCTGCTAGTGCTCGTGCAGCTAGAAGAATAGCTGTGAACTGTCTCAAGCAAGCAAGTAGGAAGCCAGGCAACAGGAAGGATTACTGGTCTGGGGCAGGGGTTGGGGGGATGGTCTTTGCCATGCCATAGTCAGAGTGGTAGTTCATATGTTTTAGTGGGAGTCATGTGCAGTGGCAAAGCTAGAGTGAGCATGTAAGGTACCAGACAGAAGATGATGGTGCCGTACCCTTGCAGAGTAAAGGTAGCTATTGAACCATATTGTATTGCCGCCGTGTACTTTTCCTGACCCTAGACTACTTGGGTGGCAATGTCAGACCAGTCTGGCAGGCTCTGATAATATGGTTTCCTCTGGAAATCCAGAGGAAGGCTCCTGTCTCCAGCACACCAACTACCAGATTCTTTCAGCCATCTCTGGGGCAATTCTGCACACACTAACATGAAGGACCATTCCTGGCACGCAGCATTCCACCTAGTGTACAGGTGAGCTCTAATTATGGTGCCGGCAGCAGCAAGTATTTCCACCATACCTGAAGATAACAGAAAGTAGTACCGTGGAGGCGTGAGGCATACTCAATGAGGTGAGCATCGTAAATTTATGCAAAAAAAAATTGCTTGCGCTCAGAGGCAAAACCCTGCATGAAGTTCCCCAAAATTGACAGAGCTAAACTTTGAGAAAATTCAGACCATAGTGTGAATTTTATACTTGGGCCCCAGTGGTAATACTTACTTCCACCAAATTTTACATTGTTCCATATGCTAGTGACAAGCACAGGAACTTAACATTGATAGCGCCAAACTGTGTACAAATATCAGTGGCTTAGTGGTTAGCACTGCTGCCTCACAGCGCCAGGGACACTGGTTCAATTCTTGCCTTGGGCGATTGTGTGGAGTTTGCACATTCTCCCTGTGTCTGTGTGCGTTTCCTCCGGGTGCTCCGGTTTCATCCCACAATCCAAAGATGTGCAGGTCAGGTGAATTGGCCATGCTAAATTGCCCATAGCGGTAGATGCATTATTCAGGAGTAAATATAGGGTAGGGGAATGGGTTACATTTCGGAGGGTTGGTGTGAACTTGTTGGACTGAAGGATGGGTTTCCACACTATAGGGAATCTAATCTAAAAAAATGGTGTAAATTCTGGAAATTCCAACCATAATCCATCATTTATTGCATTGTCTTGTGGGACAATACATATTGTTTGTTTCTTTTCCTACCTTACAACAGTGGCTATGATTGAAAAGTAATTAATTAATTAATTGATTGAAGAGCATTTCAGATAATTTAAAGTTCTGAAAAGGTGCTGTATACAAAAGCTTTTTTTTTCATTTCCTCTTTTACTAGTCCATTTAGCTGTCAACTTGGCCCTCAGTGATTTGTGAATGAGTTCTACTCCAAGATTGCACACATCATCATTATGGTGCAGAATAATGACATCTTATCATCCACATAATTTAAACTTTAAACTAAGAACCACCTACTAACTCAAATAATTAAAAGATTCTTTGGTGCTCATAGAAGAACAATAGGTAATTCTGCTAGCATCCTGGCCAAAGGTCTTACCCACCAGTTACCAGCACCAAAGAACAGATTAGCTGACCAGTCAATCATATATTGGCAATTTACTGCACCACATTTATCTACTTAACAGTGAAAATGCGATTTTATAACAGTACCGATAAAGGACTTTGAGAAATCTGAGGACATAATAAAGCACCATCTGTGTCTTTTGGCCCTTCCTCAAAAGGAGTTATGACTTGCAACATAAAGCAACTGCAGTACAAAATACACAGTCGTTTTAAACAAAATCAAGCAAAATAGTTACGTTTCAACAACAACTTGTATCTAGAATTAGATTTTAGTCTCATGTGTACTCAAGTACAGGGATACAGGAGTAAAGTGAAAGGTGTACAAAGTCACCATTCCCAGCACCATCTTAGGTACAAAGATGCCTGGAGGAAGAACGCCTCATCTTCTGCCTCAGAACACTTCAACCCCATGGTATCAATGTGGATTGAATCAGTTTCCTCATTTCCCCTTCCCCACCTCATCCCAGCTCCAACCTTCCAGCTCAGCACCGCCCTCATGAATTGTCCTACCTGCCTATCTTCCTTTCCACCTATCCACTTCACCCTCCTCTCTGACTTATCACCTTCATCCCCACCCCCATACACCCACTGTACTCTTGCTACCCTCCCCCACCCTCCTCTCTGACCTATCCCAAATCTATCCCCACCCCCATTCACCTATTGTACTCTATGCTACTTTCTCCCCACACCCCCCGCCTCTCATTTATCTATCCACTCTACAGGCACCCTGCCTCTATTCCTGATGAAGTGCTTTTGCCCAAAACGTCGATTTTCCTGCTCCTTGGATGCTGCCTGACCTGCTGTGCTTTTCCAGCACCATTCTAATCTAGACTCTGGTTTTCAGCATCTGCAGCCCTTTTTTTTTTAACCTTAGGTACAAAGGTACCTCGGCACAAAATAGAAAACCAAAGAAATAAATTTAAAAGTTCGCATTACAGTCCTTCTTTAGCCATGGGCCTTCAGAAGCATTTTTAACAATATTGGGACAATTGGAAGGAAACCACCAAGTGTGGTCCAAGAAGTAGATTTTAAAGAGAGCCTTAAAGGGGATAAAGTGCAGTAGAGAGGTAGAGATGTGTATGTCGGGTATTCCAAAGCTTAAAAATAAACCATTACAAATTCAAATTTACCCAATTTCTTTTTAACATTATTTCACAGGGAAAACTATGGAAAGCATACTAATGGCATTTCAATTTATTGTGCTGCATAATAATGCAGTTGAAATTTTCATCTTTTCACAACATGATAAATTAACTTGGTATTTCTGATTTACCTTTGTAATGAAAAAGACTTTTCTCCAATGACCACAGGGAATCCATCAGGTGAGCAGCTGAGCTTGTTGCTCCCAGTCGGTACTGAGCAGGATGGGCACAAGAACCCCACACTTCCTAATCATACGTAAACACATACTAAAAGTGTGTATGTGTATAGATATCAGTTAGAATGATATCTAGCTCAGCTGAAAGGTTTCTTCTCATTGAGTAACATCAGAAATGGTCACTTTTCAAATCCAATGACTCAAATCAGTTCTAAAGAAGAGTCTGTGATCTGAGGAAGGGTTGACTCGACCCGAAACATGAACTGTTTTCTCTTTACAGATGCTGCCAGACCTGCTGAGCTTTTCTAGCAATTTCTGTTTTTGTTTCTGATTGACAGCATCCACAGTTTTTCTGAAGCAGTTAGTGGATTTGAAACATTAACTCTCTCCAGGTGTAGCCAGATCTGCTCAGTTTCTCTAGCACTTTTTATTTTTATTTCAAATTTCCAGCATCTGTAACTTTTTGCTTTTATTGGAAATAGTAATTTCTGTGCACAAAACTACATCTAGACAAATCGTCCCATACCTTCAGAAGAAGAAAAATTGACTTTAAAGTCACTTTAATTGGCAAATGGTAAAAAGATGAACAAATGAAATATAATGTCTTCCACTTCACTCACATTATTCTGAAAATTCCAGGAGATAATGGCTCAGGATTTTGTTCTCAACCACGAAGGAAGAGTGCTGGCCATTCAATAGTTATATTTGTCCAGCTTTCTACATGCAATTGCATTGGATATTGAATTGCTTTGAAAACAACATTTTGCTGATGATTGCACAATGTTCAGTACCATTAGTGGCTCCTCGGATACTGAAGCATTCACTATATAAACCTAGCATTATCTGGGCAACATTCAAACGTGGACTGATGATGACAGATAACATTCACACATTAAAGTGCTAGACCTGTGCCACATCTCAAACAAAAGAAAATGTAATGTTCTCCCTTTGGCAGTCAATGTAATTACCATTGCTGAACTCTCCACTATCAATATCTATGCTTAGGGATATTGCTAACTGGAAATTGCTTTTAAATTTCAAAAATATACTTTATTCATAAAAACATTTTTGATGATTTGTACAATTGGTCATGGCATACATATGTAAACATTCCATTTCTTTGCATATAGAGATCGAGTAATCATTCCTATATACAGGTCTGTACGTTTACTATCCATATATTTAGCTGAGGCATCAGCGGAGCCCACTTACTGCGTGGGCCCCCTGTTCTTTGACAGGCAGCCGACACACAGTGGTCTTTCCCCACCACACCTTGGCGGCAGCTGCCCCAAGCTTCAGCGCATCCCACAACATGTAGTCCTGGACCTTCGAATGTGTCAGTCCGCAACACTCAGTCAGGGTCAGCTCCTTCAGCTGGAAGATCAACAGGTTTTGGACAGACCAAAGATCCTCCAGGCACAGTTGATGTGCGTCTCGGTGTGCGTCCCGGGGAACAAACCATAGAGCACGGAGTCCCGCGTCACGGAGCTGATGAACCTCGACAAGCACCACTGCATTCGTCTCCAGACTTCCTTTGCGTAGGCACATTCCAGAAGGTGGCGTGTGACAGTCTCGTCCCCTCTGCAGCCGCTTCGAGGGCAGCATGCAGTGTCCGGCATGCAGAGTCCGGGCATGCATAAAGGATCTCATAGGCAGAGCCCTTCTCACCACCAGCCAAGCCATGTCTTGTTGGAAAGTTCTGGCAATGAGGCATTCTGCCAAATGACTTTGACAGTCTGCCCAGGGAACCGCTCGACAGGATCCACCCTCTCCTTTTCCAGAAGGGTCTCAAGGACACTACGTGCTGACCACTTCCTGATGGACTTGTGGTCAAAGGTGTTTTTCTTCATAAACTTCTCCACGAAGGACAGGTGATACGGAACGGTCCAACTACTTGGAGCGTTTCGCGGCAGCGAGGCCAGGCCCATCCTTCGCAACACCGGGGACAGGTAGAACCTCAGTACATAGTGTTGGGGAGATTTCACTGGGGTGTTTAATGTTGGGCTAGGGAGGGTGACACTTCCAGCCCTGAAATGGTTAACAGCCAAGCGAGCTGCTGCAGGCGACTGCATGACTGCTGGAGCTTGTAAGGGATATGCATAATGTTAATTAAATCTTGGAGCCTGTAAATACCAGCCAGTATCAATTGCCCCATCGAAACTCGGGATTAATAAAGAAACCGATCGGAATCTGTAACTGTTAGACAAGTGTGAATTGCTGTATCGGAACCTGTAACTATTGAGTGTGAATGGCTCTATTTAAGTCTAAAGTTGATAAGTGTAATTGACAATTTAGTTAAACTGAAACTATTGAAAATGGCTAGCCTGTCAGACGCATAGTAATTCCTTGAAACAATGAACTATTGAATACGTGATCGGAACCGCTCCCGGGGATGGCTGAGCCATTGTCAAGCACAGCAGGAGCTGGACAGGCACTTCGATGCGGCCAATAGGAGGACGGATCCCCAGCGCGCGCAGATGAATGGACCAATGGGGAAGGCGAACTGACCGGGGACTCCAGGCAGCGCGAAGTATAATTGTGTCAAGTCTGAACGGGAAGACAGAACGCCTTCTCCAACGAATGCATGCTTGTAGATTCGTTGTACCAGTTAAGATTCTGTGAATAAACTGCTGTCTGCGTCTAACCATAGTTGCCAGTGTGAGTCTCTCCTTCCGAAAGAACACGCAAAGACGGGACCCCGCGGGTCCGTCTTAACATTAGTGACACTTTGTGTTGGCGTACTGGGGTTCCACGCACAGCTTGATGCAGCCACACACAAAGGTAGTTATCAGGGTGAGGGTGGCATTTGGTGTGTTTTGTTTCCCCTTGCCCAGAGCTTTGTACATCGAGTCCCTTCGGACCCGGTCCATCTTTGATCTCCATACAAAATGGAAGATGGCCTGGGTGACTGTGATGGCACAGGTTCTGGGAATAGGCCAGACCTGTGCCACATATAACAACACTGACAGTGCCTCACACCTGATGATCAGGTTTTTACCCGCGATGGCGAGTGACCGTTGCTTCCATCTGCCCAGTGTTTGCCTCACTTTCTTGATACACACCCCCCAAAGACTTGGCACATGCCCCAGCCCCTCCAAACCAAATACCCAGCACCTTCAGGTGGTCAGTCCTGACGGTGAAGGGGATGAAGGATTGGTTGGCCCAGTTCCCAAATAGCATGACCTTGGCCCACCGAGGCCCATTCGAACTGGTCATATATGCACAAGAGTCTTGCACAGACAGTGGATCCGAGCAGAAAATGGCAACATCACCCATGTACTGGGAGGCCTTAACCTGCAGGCCCCCGTTGTCAGGAATAGTCACCCCTCTCAGGCTCGCATCCTTCTGATGGACTCGGCAAATGGCTCTATGCAGCACACAAACAAGGCAGGAGAGAGAGGGCAGCCCTGCCTGACTCCAGATCTGACTGGGAAGCTGTCTGATTCCCACCCATTGATTGAAACTGCACTGAATGTTGGTGTAGAGCAGTCTGATCCAATTGCAGATCCCCTCCCCAAAGCCCATTTTGGAGAGAACATCTCTCATATACCTGTGTGATATCCTGTCAAAGGTTTTCTCCTGGTCCAGGCTGATGAGGCAAGTGTCCAACCACCTGTCCTGCATGTAGGCGATCGTATCCCTGAGGAGTGCGAGACTCTCAGCGATCTTCCTGCCCAGCACAGCACAGGTTTGGTCAGGGTGGATCACCAATCCCAGAGCAGACCTGACCTGGTTGGCAATGACCTTTGCCAAGATTTTGTAATCTGCATTTAATAGTGAGATTGGTCTCCAATTTCTGAGTTCCGCCCTCTCCCCTTTCCGCTTGTAGTTGAGGGTGATAATGCCTTTCCTCATGGATTCACTCATGGTACCTGCCAGAAGCATGAAATTGAAATTTTTTTAAATTTCAAAAATATACTTTATTCATAAAATATTTTGATGATCTGTACAATTCGTCATGCCATACATCCGTAAACATTCCATTTCTTGGCATACAGAGACAGAGTTATCATTCATATGTACAGGTCTGTACGATTACATATTTAGCTGAGGCGTCAGCAGATCCCAAATGACTGTGTGGGCCCCCTGTTCTTCTTTAGGCAGGCAGATGTTACACGGTGGTCTTTCCTCACCATGCCTTGGCGGCAGCTGCCCCAAGCTTCAGCACATCCCTCAACACGAAGTCCTGGACCTTGGAATGTGCCAGTCTGCAACACTCAGTTGGGGTCAACTCCCTCAGCTGGAAGATGAACAGGTTTCGGACTGCCCAGAGAGCATCCTTTACCGAGTTGATGATCCTCCAGGCACAGTTGATGTTCGTCTTGGTGTGCGTCCCGGGGAACAAACCATACAGCACGGAGTCCCGTGTCACGGCGCTGCTCGGGACGAACCTCGAAAAACACCACTGCATTTCTCGCCAGACTTCTTCTGCATAAGCACATTCCAGAAGGAGGTGTGTGACAGTCTCGTCCCCTCCGCAGCCATTTCGAGGGCAGCGTGCGGTGCAGGAGACAGTCCAGGCATGCATAAAGGATCTCACAGGCAGAGCCCTTCTCACCACCAGCCAAGCCATGTCTTGGTGCTTGTTGGAAAGTTCTGGCGATGAGGCATTCTGCCAAATGGCTTTGACAGTCTACTCAGGGAACCGCTGGATAGGATCCGCCCTCTCCTTTTCCCAAAGGGTCTCAAGGCCACTACGTGCTGACCACTTCCTGATGGACTTGTGGTCAAAGGTGTTTTTCTTCATAAACTTCTCCACGAAGGACAGGTGATACGGAACGGTCCAACTACTCAGAGCGTTCCGTGGCAGTGAGGCCAGGCCCATCCTTCATAACACTGGGGACAGGTAGAACCTCAGTACGTAGTGACACTTCGTGTTTGCGTATTGGGGATCCACGCACAGCTTGATGCAGCCACACACAAAGGTGGCCATCAGGGTGAAGGTGGCATTGATTATATTTTTCCCCCATTGCCCAGATCTTTATACAGCGAGTCCCTTCGGACCCGGACCATCTTTGACCTCCTGGATATGTGTGTGTTGTAATAATGTTTTGAAGAACTGCCTCTTCTCTACTGCAACTGAGTTGATGAATCCAGTGCCGACAGGGAATGGAATCCCTTAGAACGGAACCTGTGCCGCTGCAGTCCCCTGAGCCATCTTCCAATTTATATGGACATAGGACCGCTGCTAATTACCTGTCTAGTCTCAAGCCTTGCAAAACCTCCCTCATCCTCTACCTCCACCTTCCAAGTCCCACCTTTTAAGTTAAGACTTTGGACTCTTCTTCCAAAATCTTTCTTTTTTTTTCTGCTTTGATTGTTGTGTTTTCGTTGTTAGGTGGCTTGGAAAATTTGACTATTTTAAAGGTATTAAATAAATGAAAGTTGTTTTGATGTTAATATTGCGCACGAAGGAGTTAAAATATGCAAAATTACTTCACTTCTTCATCCTTGCTGCCAATCAAAGTGCATTATGTAATAATGCGCTTTACTCACTTTAAATTATATCAGGCATTCTTTTGTCCACCTATTTTTCCTTCAATAATATTGTTATGCTTCACAAGTCACCTAACCAGTTTTCTTTTTAGATTAACAAGTCTTCTAACCATGTTATATGTAGCACAAGGGACAGTTTTACTGACAGGTCATAAGTCCCTGCAGTACCTATTACTCCTGTTGGTGGCAGTAATAGGCTATTTCAATGCTATCGTGTGTAACATTAATCAATCATTTTATGATCGTTATCAGATTGCACATCAATATTTTATGGAAAAATCATATTTTTATTTTCTTTCTCAGCAATGAAAATTTCAAATACTCAGGCTTTGAAAATTCGACACCCCATCCCACAAAACAACAGGATTAATCAGAACAGCAGATGATTGAGGTGATGTTCCATAGGATCAGAACTGGGACAACAGTTATTTGCCAATTGTGTAAAATATTGACAGGAAAATGTAAGTATCTTAACAAAATATTCAAACTGGAATTCTCATTAATACAGGGAGGGCTCCAGAAAAGACAGGAAATCATTAATACATGTTCAGAATGTGCATGTACTTGTCAAATGAACTTCATTCTAGGTAAGAGAAAGGCAATACATTTTGGAAGACCACATTCTCCAAAGGAATCACTAAATGTAGTGACACAAGTTAAGAGGATTTGAAAAATAATAGATGCGTGATCATTTTCAGAGGGACTAAATTGATAACCACAAGATATGTTAACTTTGTGCAGAACCTTGATTAGAAAGTACCTGGGAGTACTGTGAATTGTTCTGGTCTTTATAGATGCATGAGGAGGATGCAAAACTGTACTTGAATGATACAGGAACAATGAGTTCATTCTCATCAGGAAAGACTGAAGCAATTCAAATACTTTTCTCCAGAAAAGAGAAGGCTGAAGGCTGGACAGATTATGAACATACATAAGAGGTTAAACATGTCTTATTGCAAGTGAGACCACAGCGAGAGGCTACAATTAGAAGACAGTGACTCTGAAATTCAATAGGAAATTCATATGAACATGCGACAGGTATAATGTATATTTCAGTTCCATCAGGACAAAGACTGCCAGATTTCAGATTTCCAATCTATATATAATCTGAACCTGACGCAAAGCCTGAACCTAAACAGATTATGGAACTAGACCAGCATCCATTTCAAAAATTTCTATTTACTGAAATTGCTTTAATCAAAATGATTTATTCATTTATTTGTTAACTGTCATGATTGAGAGTCTATTATGATAAACTAACATAAAACATTGTGTCATTTACTAGCCTTTGAGCATGGCTATTCCGGTTCAAGTCTTGGCAAGCATTTTCCAAGCAGACAAAACCCAGTGTGCAATGACTCCAGCAGTAAAGTTCTCTGCTATAATAACACCCAATTTTTGAACACCAGGATTTTGGGTATTGTACCCGCACCATAAGGAGAGGTTGAGACAAACAGCAGAGATACATTCACAAGGAAGCTAAATTAGCACAATGGAGAAATGTTTGAAAGGTTAATAGATGAGGAGGAATGTGGAACACATGGAACCTTACCAATATTACAAACCTGATGAGCAGAATAGTCCGTTTGATCTGCAGGCATAACTTAACATATCTAAAACTGATCTTTATCTTTTAATAAGTTTAGGGATGGCAGGAGATGAGTCACTTATTGGAGCATATCCAGCCTCTGATCTGTCCCAGTTGCCACAGCATTAGCCTGGAGCAGTGTTTTGTCGAGGAATAAGACGGTGCTATTTTCTGTATCTGTAGATTGGAAGCAGCAAACATAGCCCTTAATAGAGTGATATGCTTTTCTTGTTGGATGTGGGGGGAGTTTATGGAGAGTTCACGTGTTACTGAGGATTACATCTGCAATAAATGTCTTTGGTTGCAAATCCTATCAGATCAAATGGATCAGTTGGAGCGACAGTTAAAGGCAATGAGGAATTTACAAGAGCAAGGTAGTGTGATGGATGGCAGTTATAGAAAGGAAAAAAGCTGTAGATACAGTTGGATACATGGGTTAACTCCAATAAAGGTGAGAGGTAGGCAGGTAGTGTATAAGTCTCCTGTGGCGATCCCCATTTCAAACAAGTATTCTGTTTTGGAGAATGTAGGGGGTGATGGATTCTTAGGTGATTGTAGCACAAACAGCCATGTTTCTGGTACTGAGACTGACTCTAATGCAATTAAGGGTACGTCGGGTTCCAAGAGATCAATTGTTGTTAGGGGACTCTCTAGTCAGATGTTTCTGTGGCCAGCAGTAAAAAATCAGAATGGTTTGTTGCCTCCTTAGTGCCAGGATCAAGGATGTCTCAGAGAGGGTGCAGAATGTTCTCAAGGGAAAGAGGGGCCAACAGGAGGTCATTGTACACATTGGAACGAACAACATAGGAAGGGGAACAGAATGAGATTCTGAAGGGGGACTATAGAAAGTGGTGTCATCTGCATGAATTTAAAAAGGAGGTCCTCAAATGTAGTAATATCTGGATTACACCCGGTGCTACGAGCTAGTGAGGGTTGGAATAAGAGGATGGAGCAAATGAATGCGTGGTTGAGGATAGATCAGATTGGATTAGATTCCCTAAAGTATGGAAACAGGCCCTATGGTCCAAGTCCATACTGACCCTCCGAAGAATAACGCACCCAGACCCATTCCCTTATATTTACCCCTGTCTAACACACCTAACACTATGGGCAATTTAGCATGGCCAATTCACCCAACCTGCACATCTTTGGATTGTGGGAGGAAGCCAGAGCACCTGGAGAAAACCCACGCAGACACAGGGAGAAAGTGCAAACTCCACACAGACTCGGGCAGGAATCGAACGCGGGTCGAAGCTGATGCATGAGAAAAGGATTCACATTTTGGATCAGTCGGATCTCTTCTGGCGAAGAAGTGACCTGTACAAGAAGGATGGATTGTATGTGAATTGGAAGGGGATGAAGATACTGGCAGGGAGATTTGTTACAGCTGCTCAGGAGGATTTAAGCTAGTAAGAATAGGGAGTGTGTGTGTGTGTGGGGGGGCTGAGACCCAGGGGTTTCGTGAGGAAAGAGATCAATCTGAGAAAATAAGCGAGTCAAGCACTCAGGGCAGGTAGGGACAAAGCAGAGGAAAAGGTAGGACTGATAAATTAAACTGCATTTATTTCAATGCAAGAAGCCTAACAGGGAAGGCACATGAACTCAGGGCATAATTAGGAACATGGGACTGGGATATCATAGCAATTACAGAAACATGGCTTAGGGATGGACAGGATACAAATGCGACAGGAAGGATGGAAAGGGAGACAAGAGAGGAGGGAGAGTGGAGTTTTGACAAAGGATAGCATTACAGCTGTACTTAGGGAGGATGTTCCTGGAAATACATCCAGGGGGATTTTAACTTTTCAAACATAGACTGGAACTGCCATTGTGTTAAGGGTTTAGATGGAGAGGAATTTGCTAAGTGTGTAGAAGACAATTTTCTGATTCAGTATGTGGATATACCTACGAGAGAAGGTGCAAAACTTGGCCTACTCTTGAGAATTAAGGCAGGGCAAGTTGACTGAGGTGTCAGTGGGGGGCACTTTGGGGCCAGCGACCATAATTTAAAATAGTGATGGAAAAGGATAGACCAAATCTAACAGATGAAGTTCTAGACTGGAGGAAGGCTAATTTTGATGGTATTAGGCAAGAACTTTCAAAAGCTGATTGGGGGCAGATGATTGCAGGAAAATGGACAGCTGGAAAATGGAAAGCCTTCAGAAATGAGATAATGAGAGTCCAGAGACAATATATTCCTGTTAGGGTGAAAGGAAAGGCTGGTAGGTGTTGGGAAAGCTGGACGAACAGAGAAATTGAGGGTTTGGTTAAGAAAAAGAAGGAAGCATTTGTCAGGTATAGACAGGATAGATTAAGTGAATCCTTAGAATAATATAAAGGCAGTAAGAGTACACTTAAGAAGGAAATCGGGAGGGCAAAAAGGGGACATGAGACAGCTTTGGCAAATAGGGTTAAGGAGAAACTAAAGGGTTTTTACAAATACATTAAGGACAAAAAAGTAACTAGGGAGAGAACAGGGCTCCTCAAAGATCAGCAAAGGCCGTTTTGTAGAGCCGCAGGAGATGTTAGAGATACTAAACAAGTATTTTGCATCAGAAGGACATGGAAGATATAGAATGTAGGGAAATGGATGATGACATCTCGAAAAATGTCCATATTACTAGCCATTTGGATACAAAACTATTCGAAGGTAGAAGACAGAGAGTGGTGGTGGAGGGTTGTTTTTTTAGACTGGAGGCCTTTGACCAGTGGAGTGCTATAAGGATCGGTACTGGATCCACTACTTTTTGTAATTTATATAAATGATTTGTTGTGAACAAAGGAGGTATAGTTAGTACGTTTGCAGATGACACCAAAATTGGAGGTGTAGCTGACAATGAAGAAGGCTACCTCAGATTACAACGGGATCTTGATCAGATGGTCCAAAGGGCGAAGGAGTGGCAGATGGAGTTTAATTCAGATAAATGCAAGGTGCTGCATTTTGGGAAAACAAACCTTAGCAGCACTTATACACTTAATGGTAAGGTCCTCAGTCTTCTTTGCTGAACAAAGACGTCTTGGAGTACTGGTTCATAGCTCCTTGAAAGTAGAGTCAAAGTTAGATAGGATAATGAAGGCGGCATTTGGTATGCTTCCCTTTATGGGTCAGAATATTGCATACAGGAGTTGGGAGGTCATGTTGCGGCTGTACAGGATACTGGTTAGGCCACTTTTGGAATATTGCTATCGGAAGGATGTTGCATAACTTGAAAGGTTTCAGAAAAGATTTATAAGGATATTGTCAGGCTGTTTTCCCTGGACTGTTGGAGGCTGAGGGGTGACCTTATAGAGGTTTATAAAATTATGAGGAGCATGGATAGGGTAAATAAACAAGGTATTTTCCTTGGGGTGGGGGTGTCCAGAATTAGAGCACATAGGTTTAGGATGAGAGGGGAAAATTATAAAAGAATCCCAATGGGCAACTTTTTCAGGCAGAGGGTGGTGCATGTATGGAATAAGTTGCCAGAGGAAGTGGTGGAGGCTGGTACAATTGCAACATTTAAAAGGCATCTGGATGGGTATATGAATACGAAGGGTTTGGAGGGATATGGGCTGGGTGCTGGCAAGTGAGACTAGATTAGGTTGGGATATCTGGTCGCCATGGACGGGTTGGACCGAAGGATCTGTTTCCGTGCTGTACATCTCTATGACTCTAAGTGGGAGGTAGACAGGTTCTGACTTCTTAAACAAGGCGACTTCTCAGTACTTGTTTGGCACAAATTTTATTCTAATATTTCCTCCCAGATCTGGGTGATGTCCAAATAAGTCAGGCACGAGGTGCTTAATTTTCACTTTAACACAATGACAGAAGCATTAGTATAACAGCTCAAGGTAGTTCGACCTTGGACTTTGCCTTGAAGAACTCCTATAATGACATGTCAGCTTTGACTCAACGTTGGATTCCAACAGCTATGGTTTCAAGTTTTGTACATATAAAAAGTCTGTGGCATTGCTTAAAGAGTAGTTTGATTTTCCCTTTATCTGAGCAAACATTTATTTCTCAAACAGCATCACTAAAATGGGTGATTTGATCATTTATTTTATTCTTAGAGGGTTTTCTGTGTGCAATTTGGTCATCACGTTCCCAACATAACAACAGTGACTGCATTTCAAAAGTACTTACTGCATCGAATGCAAGCCAAAGACTTTAAAAAGGCACTTTGTAAATGCAGATTGTCCCTTTCTTTTCTGGGATGGAGTTGAATGGGCTCCAACAAAATCAAACATCCTTTTTTTGTGAAATGCATGAATTCTTGCAACAGCGGAGTTCTCTTAAAACAGTTAAACATTAAATGCTCAGAGTTGAGGAAAGAGTAATATTAATATTCTTTCCATAGTTAGGTTGAGGTAAGATGAGTCTTAAAAGTGAACCGGAGGGTGAAGGGGGGTCCAATGGGCTTCTCAAGAGCTTGGTAGGTTTAATAATGCACAACACTGAAAAATGTTATCAAACTTTAGCCAACCTCGTCCAGGTTGGCTTCCTTTCCCTTTTACTCAGTGCCTCCATTATCTTTCCTCTGAAAGTGTATGTCTCTTTATTTAAAATTAAAAGAAATGTCACTAACCCCTGTGTTTCAACTTGTAGCAAATAAAGTGCTCATGGTGGGAGCTCCATTAGAAGTCTCCAAAACACAGGATGATGAGGGAGATGGGTTCATGACAGGACAACTAAAACAAAATTAGGCAAATCCATTTGACACTGAAATCTGCACGTATTGGCCCATCTCAGTACCTCAAAAAACCCAAACGCTGATGTTTTGTTTCGTAAAGGAGAACCACAAAACGATTGCTGGCATGTCAGCCTGTAGACAATGTGTAGGACAGGAGCAGCTCTTCCCATATAATTCTTTTTAATCACTGCTCATGAAATCAGTTAATATGTCAGATATTTAGATGTATTAAACCAGTTTGCAAGAAACAAGGCTCATCTCTATTCCTGAGAAAAGAGGCATAGCTAAGAATTTATTATTGGTAACCTTTTACTGGAATAAACAGTATAGTAGATACCACACACACATTGTCCAGCTCATGAACTTGGCCTTCATTTTTCAACAAGCAATCTCCTGGCACTTCAGGCAGCATCACTAAACAGGTTAATCTCTTCCACCTACCTCATGCAGCAGTGCATAAAACTTTCCAGCCATAAAAGGAGATAAGTTACATTGCTCTGGTACTTATCTACAGACTTTTGCATGACTCCAAACTGAGCATATTCAGTTCAATTTACCAAGCAGCTGTCTTTTCTCCGCAAGCAAAAGCTGGTACAATGTTTAAATTTATCTGAAGAATTATAAAGGCTAAATAATATATGCTTCCACTTTCCTTTGAAAATGCACCTATTGGTCTAATTTAAGCTACTGCCTCAGGTTAGTTGCCAACAGAAGGCTAAAATGTGCTGAGAGCCAAATCAATTAATCAAATATATTGACTTCACTAAATTGAATATTTACCATGGTGCCCTAGCCTGGATCTGTCATTTCTGAAGATTTTCTCCAAGTTTGAAAATGAGGATTTCAATAACTTAATCAGTACTAATATCGATATCTCAGAAGGGTGATGTCAGTTTCAATTTGCATTCATGCACTTTATCCTGATTTAGAAAGCCTCCATATTACTGGGTACAGTAGATCTTAGGAAATAATAAAAATACTTACAGATTCGCCTGCCAAACATCGGGGACAAGGCTTTGATGTGTCCATTTGCTCGTGGCTTTGTTGCATCTTTGAAAACAAAATGCTAACATAAATTTTACATCAACTACCAAATAATCAACAGTAATGAGTAGTTTTTTTGGGTATTTTGTAAAGGTCACTAATTGCTTGGAACACTGTAATGGAAAGATGTAAATTTTGGAATATCATACAACTGGTTCCTTGTACATTAATGCTCCAACATACTGTACTGTACTGCTGTAGAGAAGAATCACATTGATGGTTATCACATCTTGGCTATGCTATAATGGAAATGAACTAAATTACGACATTTACCACTGAATAAACAGGATGCTAATGTGGCCTATGTGACCTTTAAGAGGGATTTGTTCTGTCCTGTTTTTCTTAAAGAGGGGTGTTGTCATTCTGATGACGAGGTGGCTGTTCCATGGAAAGTAGAGTAAATAGCTTTTTCCTAAATTAGACAAAAGAAGCATGAGTAGAGGGAGCCAGACTCTACTTTGGAGTTGAAGCTGCTAGATACAGATCTTGCTCTCTGCTGCTGTGAAAGCTGGTGTTCTCTCTGTTACTAGATTCATTCTGAAAACGTTCCTTCTCCTTGACTGGAGGAAATAGCAAGTGAGAGAAATCTGTTGTGCTGAATTTGCCTTGCCAAGGGCACATTTATGGGACACTGCTGTATTGGAACAGTTGACAAGTAGGAGCTAAACTATGTATTATTTTTGGTAAGTATTTGGATAGCGTTGAAATTATTCCTTTTTAAATTCACCTTTTATGATTATATTTTAACTGTGATGCAAGAAGATTTGTTTTGCCATAAGCCTATTAGTTTGACCAATGGAATCACATCTAGAATCATGCCTTACACTTCCCTCTAAATAAGATACAAGTTAGGGTCTAGGCTTTCTTCTTGACATGTTTTGAGGAAGTTTGGTCTGGTCCATAATGCTAAGTGGAAAGGTGAGGAAAATCAACATTAGGAACATGATGCCTACCATCTTCCTGGTTGGGAAATAGCCTCACTCCAACAGTAAGCCAAAGAAGTGATTGGAAAGTTCTGCAATAAAGGAATGACCACAGAATCCCTACAGTACAGATGGAGATCATTCAGCGCGTAGAAGCTGCACTGACCCTCTGAAAAGTATCCCATCCCCTCCCCATTACTCCACCTAACCTGCATAACGCTGGATACAACAGGGCAATTTAGCATGTTGAATCGACCTAACCCGCATATCTTTGGACAGTGGGAGGAAACAGGAGCACCCGGAGGAAACAGAGGGAGAATGTGCAAACTCCACACAGTCAACCACCTAAGGGTGGAATCGAACCAAGGTCCTTGGTACTGTGAGACATCAATGCTAACCAATGAGCCACTGGGCACTTCACTGTTATACAGCTGACATACATATGACAGAAAGTATCCTAATGTTGTTTTGTTTAATCATATGGAGGGGGGAAATAATTCATTTTCTTTTGGATTAATACCTCCCAACATGAATAGTGAATAATAATTAATAGGAATAAAAATTATAAAATACTGAAAACAGATCAACTTTTCAGGTTTGTACCGCCACTAGGTTTTAAAGTACAAAATCTATAAATTGGATCAATAAAGATAACTCAACATTACACGAAGGTTTTTGCAACTATGATGCTGCTTCATAAAATTCCTAGCGACAACTTCTGTTTTCATTTTCACATTTGAGGATTAAAAAAAGAAAATAACAAATACCATTAAGTGATGAGTGAGAATGCAGTGTAATACACTTGTCCCATGTGATAAAAGTGCGAAAATATAATTGGACTGCAACTATGGTTATGTTGTTAACAAATTTAATTATTTAATATTTTCATACATTAGGTTGTTAAAATTTACTTTTGACTAATTGATAAGTAATTTTAAATTACTCAGACCATGAGCAATTCTCTGAACTCACACTCCCAGAAAGGATCCATGTTCAGAGAGTACAAGTTTGAGATGGTATTGTCTATTAATATTATATAGTTAAACAGGAGAGAAACAAAATACCCTATAACAAAAGCAATACTTTATGCTTTAAGCCAATATACTTTAACTTTGAGGTGCTGAATAAAGGATTGTGCACAATTTGCTCCCGTGGTCGCTGGGAGGAACCACAACTTCAATTGAGGTTCTCAAGGATCAAGCTAGGTTTGGAAGAACAAAACATATAATTCTATCAATAAAGGTAACTCAACATAACAAGCTTCCTTTAGCATTCATCCTTTTACTTTGTCTAACTTCAAGTGGCAACTCATGAATACTTGATGCCAATGTTTCCCAATGTGAATAATTCTAAAAATTATTAATATTTATGCACAGCTCCTTAGGAAAAATCAAAACATCTATTAATGTAAGATTAGTAGATGACAGAATTGCAAGGTATTTCTGGTCAACAAGAGCAATGTTAGGCAAACACAATGTTGAAGAAACTCAACAAGTCTGGCAGCGTCTGTGGAGAAACAAACAGTTAATGTTGAGAGTCTAATACGACTTGAAATGTTTACTCTGTTTCTCTCTCCACAAATGCTGCCAGACATGCTGAGTTTCTCCAGCATTGTGTTGGTTTTGGATTTCCCGTATTCGCAATATTTTACCTTTATAAGAGCGACACTTAACTCTTTACTTGAAAGCAAGTACTGAGCCTATTTTTTCTAAATGCAATGGCTAAGTAGATATCAACTGTAAAAAGAAAAAAAACTTAGCTGTACCAAAAATGCCAGCTGACCAACATTGGGGAATGCAACTCGTCTACTCATCAGTCTTGTAGGATGAACATGCTTCTGTAGATTCTGGTGATACATGGAGTTCTCGTTGAGTTGAGTGTATTGTACATCATTCTCAACAGGAAAGCTACTTTCTAATCCTTGGCAAAACCGCTTCTGAAAGAAAGAAAGTGCATGACATCAGTTACCCAAGTGGATACAAATCTGAACTCTCCTTAATATCAATATTCTGTCAAATAAGTCTCAAGGTATAATGTACTTAGCTGAAACAGTGGAGAGAGGAATAACAGATGAAAATGTTTGTTCCTCACACATTGGTAAAACACAATGTCCTTTCAGGTCCTCTGTTTGTAAACTGGATATTAAAAGAGTTTCAAAATGAACACACAAATTTGAGGCTACACGTTGTTAAGACTCTTGACCTGGAGATGAAATATTACTATTTCTCCCTTACACTGACTCTTTCCTCCTGAAGACACACCTCATTGTTGTGTGAACCCCAGAACCCTATTCCATAACTATTCTTCTCATGCACTAAATAATATGTTCAACATTCCAACCCTCCACCATTAGCACTGACAGGCAGCAGCATGGCTACAAGATGCACTGCAACAAAGTTTCTTATACAGCACTTTTCAAACCCATGACTTCTGCTGTAGCAGCACATCAAAATGCCACCATCTGAAAGGTGGCATTCCTGAAGAAGGGCTTATGCCCGAAACGACGATTCTCCTGTTCCCTGGATGCTGCCTGACCTGCTGCGCTGTTCCAGCAACACATTTTCAGCACCATCTGAAAGGTCCCTACCAAAGCACACAATATCCTGACTTGAAAGTATATCACTGCCCCTTCACTGTTAAAATCCTGGAATTCCCTCCCTAGTAGCGCAGTGGATCTACCTACATCATTTTGGACTGCAGCAAATCAAGAAGGAAGCTCACCAAAACCTTGTCAAAAGTAATTAGGGAAAGGAAATATATGTTGGCCTAAGGTGTGAATGAACAAATGATTTAAAAAACCTCAGCTGCACCCATTCTCACCAAAAGGTTTGTGCAAATTCACAAAGGTAACAAAGATTGGTATCTCCCTAAACAAGGTCATAGAGAACGACTGCAGATGCTGGAAAGTCAAAATCGATAAAGTGTGGAGCTGAGAAAAGCACAGCAGGTAAAGCAGCATCAGAGGAGCAGGGGAGTTGACGTTTCCAGTCGGAACTTTTCATCAGGACTGGGGAGGGGGAAGGGGGCTGAGAAATAAATGGAGGGAGGGGCTATGGAAAAGGTAGGTGGGATGGCGATAGGTGGATGTAGGTAGGAAGTGATTGTGATTGGTCAGAGGGGAAGGGGAGCTGATAGGTGGGAAGGAAGATGGACAGGTAAGGTTATGTCAAGGGGGCGAGGCTGAGAAGGAAGGCTGGATCTGGGATGAAGTGAGTGGAGAGATTTGAATGTTGTTGAATTCTATGTTAAGATTGTAAACTCCCGAGGTGGAAGATGATCCAACCATGGTCTCCCAACCCCGCGCCGCCTATTTCCACCTCCTATGCAAAATTCATAAAGCTGACTGCCCTCGTTGACCCAATGTCTCTGCCTGCTCTTACCCCACTGAATCCGTCCCCTCTTATCTCGATTCCATCCTGTTCCCTTTGGTCCATAAACTCCCCATCCACATTCGGGACACAGCCCATGTCCTCCACCTTCTCCACAACTTTCAATTCCCCAGCTAGCAATACCTCATCTTCACTATGGACATCCAGTCTCTCTACACCTATAACCCCCACGAGGAGGACCTCAAAGTCATCTGCTTATTCCTCTCCAGCAGGCCCAACCAGTCCCCCTCTACCGACACTCTCATCAGCCTGGCGGAAGTAGTCCTCACCCTTAACAAGTTTTCCTTCGAATGCTCTCACTTCCTTCAAACCAGAGGAGTGGCTATGAGTACCCACATGGATCTCAGCTATGCTTGCCTCCTCTTCAGCAGCTACACTTGCACCATTTCCCACCTTTTCCTCCACTACATTGACTGTATCGACGCTGCCTCATGCACCCATGAGGAGCTCGAATGGCTCATGAACTTCATCCACCTCCCACCCTGACCTCAAATTCACCTGGACCATATCCAACACATCCCTCCCCTTCCTGGATCTCTCAATCTCCATTTATGGCAACCTACTCAGCACCAACATCTATTTCAAACTCACTAATTCCCACAGCTACCTCGACTATCCCTCCTCCCACCCCTGCCCCCTGCAATCCCATACTCCCAATTCCTCTGCCTCCACCATATTTGCTCCCAGAATAAGTGATTCCACTCCAGGACGTGCCCGATATCCTCCGACTTCAAGGACAGCAATTTCCCCTCCCCCTTGAGCAACAATGCCCTCAAATGCATCTCTTCCACTTTCCACATCTCTGCCCTTAAATCCCCTACCCTTCACCCCCCCACCACAACAAAGATAGCAACCCCTGGTCCTCCCATTCCACCCCACCAATCTCCAAATCCAGTGCATCATCCTCTGCCATTTCTGCCACCTGCAGTCTGACCCCACCACCAAAAACATATTTCCCTCCCCACCCCTATCCATTTTTTGCAGGGAACGTTCCTTCTGCGACTCCTTCATTAGGTCCACACTCCCTAGCAATCTCTCCTCCAAACCTTGCACCTTTCCCTAAGGGAGGTGCAAAACCTGACCTCACACCTCTCCTCTTACCTCCTTCCAAGGCCCCAAAGAATCAGAGTCTGGCAGTCATCTACATTTCCTCTAACCAGATTTATTGCATCTGTTGCTCCTGATGAGGTCTTTTCTACGTCAGAGAGACCGAGCGCAAACTCTGGGACCGGCTCAGGGAACATTTCTGGTCTGTATGCTCCAATCAACCCCACCTTCCAGTTGCCAACCATTTCAATTGCCCATTCCCCTGACGACGTGTCCATCACAGGCCTCCTTCACCATCAAAATAAGGTCACATGTAAACTGGAGGAAGAAGACCTCATCTTCCACCTCAGAAGCTTACATGTATATGGCCTTAACATAGAATTCACCAGCTTTGAAATCTTCTCTCCCCTCCTATACTTCATCCACCCCCACCTCATCCCAATCCAGCTCTCCCTCTTCACCCCACCCCTTGACCTGACCTAACCTATCCAGCTTCCTTTCCATTTATCCACTCCACTCTTGCCACTGACGAATCACAATCACCTCCTACCTGCACCCACCTATCACCATCCCACCTAACGTACCCCAGCCCCAACCCCTCCTTCTATTTATTTCTCAGCAACCTTCCCCTTTATCAGTCCTGATGAAAGGATCCAACCTAAAACATCGACTCTTCTGCTCCTCTGACCCATTGGAGCTGGAAAAAGTACAAACTGTATTGACCCATCTCCCCAAACAACACCCTCACAACTCTTGCTATTTGAGAGCACTAATGCCAAATATACTGATTATCCAAAATCAAGTATCAGCATAAGCAAAGTAGATACAAGATTAAGTCTGCTCCCATTCAGGAGATGAGGCAGCAGCACACCGCGCGCAAGCCCTCGCCCGCCACCCGCCCCACAGCACCCCCCGTCCCCCGTAGATAATCGTGGTTACTCTGTATGTGTCCTTGAGAAGTAACTCAGTTGAATTCGAAACAGCAGATCACAGTCACCTTCTCAGACCAATTAGAGACAGGCAGCAATTTCCATATGCCAGGAATGAGCTTTTTTGGATGTAGGTTTGCTCGCTGAGCTGTAAGGTTCATTTTCAGACGTTTCGTTACTGTACTAGGTAACATCATCAGTGAGCCTCCGGATGAAGCATTGGTCACCTGAAGCACAGGTGGCATGGCCCGCTTTCTATTTATGTGTTTAGGTTTCTTTGGGTTAGTGATGTCATTCCCGCAGTGATGTCATTTCCTGTTCTTTTTCTCAGCGTGTGGTAAATGGGATCCAAGTCAACATGTTTGTTGATAGTGTTCCAGTTGGAATGCCATGCTTCTAGGAATTCTCGTGCGTGTCTCTGTTTGGCTTGTCCAAGGATAGATGCGTTGTGCCAGTTGAAGTGGTGTCCTTCCTCATCTTTATGTAAAGATACTAGTGAGAGGGGGTCATGTCTTTTTGTGGGCGAGTTGATGTTCATTTACCACCTCCAGGAGAAAAAGAACAGGAAATGACATCATCAACCCATGGAAACCTAAACACAAATAGAAAGCAGACCATGTCACCAGCACTTCATCAGGAGGCTCAATGATGTTACCTAGTATGGTGATGAAACGTCTGAAAACGAACCTTCCAGCTCAGTGAGCAAACCTACATCCAGACTCTCAATCTGAGCTACAAATCTTCTCAAAACTCGCTAATGAGTTTTTTTAAAATGCCTGATGCTCAAAACATCCCTAATTTTACGTTATATAAACTGTTACTTTAAATAGGTTATTTACCACTTAAGCATGTCATTGGAATTTGGCAAATGATCACAGGTCTCCCAGTTAAATACACACATTGAAAATTACATTGTTCATGTCTTGCAACAAGTCTCGGAATAGCTAGATTAAGTGCTAATATTGTGTCATCCTCCAGTTGTCTGGAGAGCAATAAAAGTTCCTCAAGCTGTTTTAAATAAAAAAAAGTCAATTTTTCAATTTAATAGAATACTGTACCAGTGACACTTAATAGCCTACATTATGTTTAGCATTAATACACTGGCTCCAGTTACTATTTTAGTAATGCATTTGTCAAATGGCTCTAAGGTACAAAACTAAAAATTAGGCATGATAATTGATCAACTCAAATACTATATAATTTGCATTTAAATATTACCCACTGCAGTAACAGAAATGATGACTTGACTAAAGATTACACAACATCAATGGCTCTTCTGGGGGCAACTAGAAATCTTATGACATAAGATAAATGTTTCAATTATCAATGTTTCGAGAGACTTTGGAATATATTTAAGTGTGTCAGTTAGGCACATGTTCAGTGACGAGTACAACTTTAACTTCTCTTTGATAAAGCATGTACAAGTCTAAAATTGGCATTACAAAACACATGCTTGTAGATTCATAATGTAGAATGCATAAACATATATTTAAATTTTTAGCTTCATACGAGTAGAAATTTGCACCAAGATAGACAAAAGAGCCAAATTCCAGAGGTTAGAGGAGAATGACCACTTAATATCAAAGCCACATTTTACAGATGGCGGCATCAAGGAGCCCTTGCAAAATTGAAACCAATGGGAATCTGGGGAAAAATTGTCACTAATTGGTGTCACATATAGAACAAGACAAAATGCCTCTGGCTGATGGAGGCTCATCATATTGCCCCAGAACAGAGTAGAAGAGTTCTTCAGATGTGCAAGTCAGGTTAATTGGCCATGCTAAATTGCCCGTAGTGTTAGGTGAAGGTGTAAGTGTAGGGGTATGGGTGGGTTGCGCGTCGGCGGGTCGGTGTGGACTTGTTGGGCCGAAGGGCCTGTTTCCACACGCTATGTAATCTAATCTAATCTAATCTAATGATTAGGCCCAAATGTCTTCAGCTGTTTCATCATTAACCTATGACGTACACATACCTTTAAGGGAGCATATTTTGAACTACTGTCAATTATTAACCACCTCTCCAGGATATTTTTGGATTAATCCCATCAACTGTTTGACAGACTGAAAGTAGCAACGGTAGGACTAATGTACTGTACTTAACTTACAGAAAACATTACGTACATATAGTCTCATTGTTTATGCCAAAGAGAGAGTAGATCTAAAACAGTAACTGCAGCCAGTGCATTAATGGCAAACATAACATAGGCTACTAAATGTCACTACTACCGTGTTCTTTTAAACATGGTAGCAACTGGTTGCATGATTTTTGCAGATTTTTGATTTAAGTACATAATCCAAAACATGGCACCAAATGATTTTGAAGGTTTGAAGAAGCAGAATAGAAGTGTCAGTTTATTCATGTTCTAGTAGAGTACTTACACATGAAAGTGAAACAATTGTGAAGCCTTACTGCGCATAAGAACTCTGCAGCTCTATAGGGATTCTAAACCATTGTTCTGAAATCATACGCTGTTCCAGACAGCATCACGACCCACTAAAATCTTTAGTAATGCAGCTCTTCCAGCTTTGTACAATCTGCTGTGAAGTTTAAGCAGGGCCAGGACTTAAAAATTAGACGAACAAGCCATTAAAATTAAATTTACTTCTGCAACAATTGCTTCTCGAGACTGAACACATCTGGTCTGTCCACCCACTCTAACTATCCAGAAAAAATATGGTTATCATTTGAAGATCAATGATGAATGAGGTTCAACTCCAAAATGTCCAGAATAAGATCCTTTAGGCAGCAACTAATGGAGAGCAAGACTGATCAATTCGTAAATAGATGCAGCAAACAGGGTATCTTTATGACTTCACCATGGCAGAGCTAGCCAACAGAATAATTGAGCTCATGATGGTACCAGCCCCAAAAGAAGCACTGTAAAGACAACTTGCATGGGCTCAAAGGTTACACTGTACAAAAAAGTGTTTGCAAGTACAATGACATACTAATGGCAGAACGGTGACTCAGTGGTTAGCACCAGGGACCCGGGTTCGAGTCCAGCCTCCGGTGACTGCCTGTGCAGAGATTGCAAATTCTCCCCACATTTGCGTGGGTTTCCCCCGGGTGCTCCGGTTTCCTCCCACACTCCAAAGATGTGCAGGTTAGGTGGATTGGCCATGCTAAATTGCCCATAGTGATCGGTGCATTAGTCAGGGGTAAATGTAGAGTGGGTTACTCTTCGGAGGGTGGGTGTGAACTTGTTGGGCCGAAGGGCCTGTTTCCATACTGTAAGGAATCTAATCTAATGATAGAAAGGACTAAAATTTGGCACCTCAAAAAACGATTGTGAATTTTTTTTTAAGAAAGATCATATAGGCATAGAACGAGAAAGTGATCCAAGGATGTGACAGATTATTTTTGTTTTTTATGGACTGACATTGATGAGTTATTCACCTGTTGCAGCTACAACTAGAAGCCATGGCTTAATGAAAATCCACATGCAGTAAACTATCATTGTTAGCTTCTCTGTGAACTGGGAGAGAAAGACCTCTGCAAGTTACCACAAGAGGGCACTCAATACACATAAGTGTTAACATTTATGTTCTGGCTTTGTAGTTTGTTCAATTATTAACCTATGACGTACACATACCAGGTTTTCTCTTTGTTATTCAATTCTGAACAGAATTATTCTCAGCATTGACGCTGTCTTTATACTAATAAATAACTATTTTCAGAGAAAGTTTGCCTCAAACAGATAGATATAACATTCTCAGTCTAGCAAATATTACTGCTGCAGATTTACAAAACATACGCTAGCATCATTATCACCCTTTGCAGAATGAAAGTCAAAACGGCACCCCTCTGATCACAAGAATAGCTGTAATATTCCCAGCTGGATTTTCCATATTGCTGTTACACATTCTGATTAATTATGTCTCAACATTTATGAATCAACCTTTCAAATATCAAAACAAACATACAGTTTCTATTTAAGTTAGTGACCTGACAAATCATTGTTGATGCATGCCTGGAAGCAGGTGACTAATTCTGTTTCTCCAAGAGTCAGGCAAAGGGGTTTCTAGAAATAAAATCCAAGTTTAACACCAATCTGAGGGCCAATGTCATTTTATTGCCAACCTAAGATGATTTTGCATATCACTGAGCAGTTTTACAACTCTTTCCAGCTTTAAGAATTTTTTCGAAGCTATTAACTCATTACCCTGTTTCTTCATGAAGAAGGGCTTATGCCCGAAACATCGATTCTCCTGCTCCTTGGATGCTGCCTGACCTGCTGCGTTTTTACAGGAACACATTTTTCAGCTCTTCATGATAGAACTCAGCTTAAATCTGTTCATTTCCAGGTGCTGACCCTTTTACCAACATTTTTCCCATAAAATCAACACCGAAAATGCTGTTAACCTTCAATAGGTCAACATCTTAAATTTTTAGCATTTACATAGCTTGAAACCTCTTCAGAAAATTACAGATTGATTTCCCTTTCACCTCACGAGTAGAACACTGACTTTTCCCAAAATGGAATATTTGATTGGAGAATAGGATCACCAAATGGAAACAAAGTTTTCAGGAAATAACTCCAATTCTGGGAATGAGGACAGGGAAATGGAAATGGTAACAAAGACAAAGAAACCCCCAAATGCTTCAGAGAATCTGAGATTCCTCTGCCTTCCCATTATCTTAACTCAAGCTATGAGATATCCAAAAGGGCCAAGAAAAATGTGATTTGGTGCACAGCAGTTATTATAATCCTGTTAAAAATATATAGTATTTTGCAGAGTCAATTTGTTATAACAGAGAGCATAAATAATTGGCAAGATTACTGAAATAACTGGATGAACGAGTATGTCTAATGTGAGCTCTCTGAAAGAAGGCTTAGAAATACCTCCAAGTTACCCTGATGACATTTGTACTTAATTAAGCAATGTTCATTTTAAACAGTGTGAATATTCCAAACTTTTTAAAAGTTTGCTTATATACAAGAGAGGCTTATATTAATTATAACATTTATACATATTATAGAACAATTAGCTGTTGAGAAAGGCCTAACTTTGATCTAATATGCAATCAATGTGCATCATATGTCCTACGGTGCTCAATACAACTGTAAAAAATGTTTAAATGGATTATTTCAGCTTTTCTTCAATGTTCAATTATGTCTAGAAATAACAACATATGAATTTTAAAATATTTGAGCTGTAAACCATTTATAGGTTTAAAAGTTCTTTATAATGCAAGAAATTGAGATATTATTGTAAGAGTTGTGCTTTGTCTAGAAATAATTCATTTGTTGCATTTCCAAAGTCTTTGAAGAATTCTCCACTCTTGCTAAGCTCTATATTTCCAATATAGATTTATATTTCCAATAACTGCAACACAAGTATCCTTTCAGCATCAAGCTCACTCAGAATGTTTCAACAAGATTACCTGACATTCTTCCCAACTCAAAAAGCATAGGCCTAACCTGCTCAAATTTGCTTCACAAAATAATCCTGGAGAATCGAGTTATTTTTATTCTTCAATTAATAATTTTGATCTGATCCAGCAAGTAAGCCAAGTAAATTAAATTTTGCTCGTTTGTGGTCAGTAAAATACTGTGATATCACACTATTCCAATTTCTGTACATATACATTTGTACATGTCAAGCGGAAAGTGTCAACTGCTTAAATGTCAAAATATACAAATCCTTGCACTTGTGTTTATGACCCAGGCTAATGTAAATATAATCTAATAAATGAGAAAATGCTTTGAGCTAAATAAATATTTACTGAAGGAGGGCAGTCTTATGATTTTAAAGTGGCTTAGTTTTGTAACCCAAAGTATGTAACAGGTTCATTTGTAATAGTTGGAATGACTATTTTGAGTTTTATGTTTTTTCTGAACAAGGCTTTGTTTATGGCCAATACCACCAATAGGTGGAACAGCATGTGCAGATGTACAAAATCACAGAGGTGAGATCAAGAATTGTTTCCTCAGCCCACATTAATCCAGCTATTGCTCAAATTGACTCCCGGACACAGTCCTCAAACTCGTCTCTTATAAATTTTCTTCCTATAATCATTGTGTGCCTAAAATGCTTTAACCATTCAGAGAGAAAGCGAGGACTGCAAATGCTGGAGATTCGAGTCGAAAAGTGTGGCACTGGAAAAGCACAGCAGGACAAGTAGCACCCAAGGAGCAGGAGAGTCGGATGTCATCCTGCCCCTTGGATGTTGCCTGACCTGCTGTGTTTTTTCAGTGCCACACTTTCGGGTTTTAACCATTCTGCCTTACGAAGGGGCTTTACAGGTGCAACAAGATCACTATTACAGCAATTTAAAGCAGGACTCTACCAGAAAGTGGTTGAAGACAACAGGTGTTCACTCCCTATTCCTCAGATTAAAGAGGATAATAGAATCACTGAGGCAAATAGGGATATTTCTGTGTCAGATGCACATCTAAGTGGGATGGGACAGCTGTAATGGAAAAACAGCACAACTGCAAGCCTGCACACCTATCAAGTGTTGCATCTAAACCAGTCTAAAGCAACAGATTCATTCCAGTTTGATCTTGAGCACAGAACTCCATCACAAATTCACACCAGCAGCTGGATTGAGGCATGTACAGTACTATGAAATCATTTGTGCATGTGCATATGGCTCTAAACTGTCATCTTGAATGCTTTGGTAACCAGGATTTTGCCATGTCTTGCAACAGTGCTTGGTAATCTCATTGTTAACGTACTTCAATATAGTGGGGCCAATTAACCATGTTGGCTGGACAACTGGCTCCAAGTGACACCAATAGTGTGGGTTCAATTCCCAAACTGGCTGAGGTTACACTGAAGGACTCTCTTTATTGTCCCTCCCCTGAGTCATCTCTCTCTGATAAGAGAGCAGTCCTATGATCCACTGAGGACTACAGTGTCTTTATCTTTGCTTCAATATACTAACAAATTTGTAATTCTTAGACATATTAATTGTGGAGACCAAATAAAGCTAGAATGGCATTTTGAAAGTGATTTTAGTTAACTTGTTTCAAATTCAGTTTTGTGCAGTTACCTATAATTCTTTGAGCTAAAATATATAATAGGCTTTGGAATTTTCCAGAGTACTTTGATGTACCAGTTGGGTCATTTGGGATGTTGTTAATCACAAGGGTGTGACAGTATCTATGCTGACACAGACAACTTATTTTGTTGGTGCAACATTATCTCGACAGAAATCTGTGAAGCCAAGAGAAATAAGCTGTCATAAAAAGGATGATCCTATAGTGACTGACATGGCAAGGTACCTGTCAGGAGATATGAAAAAGGGATATCGGTAAGATGACATCACTGTTAAAGAAATCATTCAAGAATTCAACACACATTGCCCAATCTGGGATTGATCGCGTAGTTCATGCTTTGGCAACATGGTTACAGTTCAGGATTATGTATAGGAAGTAAAGGCTAGCAAGGGTTAATAAACAATGACTGCTAGTTGTTCATTCTGATAGAAGAAGTCCGAAGATGAAAGCAGAACTTCAGTCAACAGAACAAACCAAAAGACAGTTTTAGTCACCTATAAGTCATGAGCTGGTGTCTCAAAGTGAATTGACTGTTCTGTTGTACTTACTAGAATACATTTCACTGAAATTATGATGTTTGTGAAAACACTTGTACTTGAAATAGTCTTGTAATCTTTAAATTGGCTCTCTTAAACTCAGTCTATAATTTGCAATTGACTTAAGTCTTATAATTGAAGTTAAAGAGAAACCCAAAATCTTTTAATGCCTTCACCTCAGGTATAATCCGAGCTGGACTTCACTGGACTGCATCCAATGTAAGTATACTCTCAAGTAAAGAGACCAGACATAATTATAGTACTTCAATGCTTTATCTTATATCATCTTTCTTCTTCCAGGAAGCACTAGCTTTGGATGTCTTACCTTTGTGGGAATGTACTCAACTGTGCCTGAATGATTTTCTCTTTAAAGTCAAACCTTTTTACTTCCTTGACTGTTTACCTGACAATTTTGACTTGTTCACTCTCATCCAATTTAAATTAGCTCTCCTCCAATTAAACATTTTTACTTTAGGTTGCTCCTTGCCCTCTTCCATTAAATAACCCTAACATTAGGATATTAAGATCAACGTTCCCTTAAAAAAAATCCTTTGACACTTGATCCAGTCAAAAAGGATTATGCAGGACACATAACATAGAACCAACCCACTTGACTCAACTAGTCTACACTGGCATTAGCCCTCCTCTCGAGTCTCAATCTATCCTTTCCTGATAATGTGTATTGTTATGGACTGGACCAAACCCCCTCAAAATATATTGAGATAACCTAACTGTTTCAAATTTTAAAAGGTAAGCATCAGGCATTACATTCCAGATACAATTCGATTGGTCAAACTACTTGACTTTAAGCAAACACACACTTCAGTTATAAACTACAAAAAAAAAAGACAAAATAAAAATAAATTAAAAGAATTGGCTTAACAACTCTATTGAAATGCTTAACAAAATAATGTATACATTAACTACTACTAATTAACTGTTCCAATATAGTAACACCTCATAAACACATCCTTGGCAAAGGCAAATTCGTTAAAATAGATTTTAGCTGTAACAGAGAGAGGAATAAAAACTTCCACATCTGGCTTCAAGACCCCAGCATCTGCTGAAAGCTAAAACTAAAAATCCTGGTTCGGTGGGAGATTAACCCCATGCATTCACTCCACTTCTATTGTTCCAAAATGTAAAAAAAAAGGCCTCACATGCTGTTTACTTGCTTTGAGAAGTCTGCTCTTCACCGCTATCTCAACTTTTCTTCATAAAACAAAAGATCAGAACACACTTCTTAATGCCACTGTATCATACAGTATGTGCCCATACATTTCTGGTATTATCCTGAGAAGTCCTCTTTACATCTTCTGCACTGCCTGTATCTAATTTTACATCACGGCATCAAGAACTACACACAGTCCACAGTCTGTTCTAACCCAGGTTCACTATATGTTTACAACAACCTCCAGAACTTGGTTTGACTTTTTTTTCTAATGGCCTTACTAACTTGATTTAATGCGACCCACCTCATTTCCTTGAATTAGAAAAGTGCATCCTTCCTTGTTGAGGCACACATCTACTGCTCAAGTAAATTTTCCTAAAACTACTTCAGGAAGTTTCCCATTTCTCTGTCTACTATAATTATCCAAATATGGATGGATTAGTGAAAGTTCTGGTTTACCACTAATCTTTTCCTTTTATATCTCCTTGTAATTTCCAGGCAATTTTGCTCCTTTATATCTTTCCTAGCATTAAGTGGCCTTCAGATTGCATGAATCTATTGTTCCTTTTGTGCTGGTAACAAGGAGGGCCAATCCTGGTAACTTCATTAATTGGAATTCCAGCAAGGCTTTTGCCAACATTCCACAAGGAGAACTGCTCAGCTAAGTAAAAGCTCACACAAAGTGAAAGTGGCAGGTAGAATCCAAAATTGGCTCAGTGCCAGGAAATAGGGGGCAATGATTAAAACTGCTTTCATGGGGTTCAGCAGGGCTCAATGTTAACACTTTCGCTCAACATCAATGATTTAGGCTTTGATGCAAAAGACACAATTTAACCAAAAACACAGGTGATAAGGACTAAAAAGCCAATAACCCTAAGGGGACAGATTGTCAGAAACTCTGGAAGGAAGTTAAGGAAAATTTTTTTCATCCAGAAGGTGGTGGGGATTTGGAACTCTGATTGAGAAAGACAGATAAACCCTAATGTTTGAAAAAACAACTTGGTGCATGGAGTTGAAATGCCAACAAGAGGAATCGAGAGCTAGCGAGAAGGGTGATTAGACTAGATATCCATTTTTATCCAAAAGTGAAAAGGAGCTGAATAGTCTTTTATTGTACATTTTGTTTTTACATTTAACTTGGCAGATATAGTTCCACTCAAACAGGTTGATTTGCCCAAGATGATACTGAACTTCTTATTGTTGGATCCGAATCAATTCAGGTAAGTAAGGAGTATTTTGGAGTCTGAACAGAATAAGTAAGGAGAAAATGTTCCTGTTTATAAAAAAGTCAGAGGGTACTGTTTTGAAGTGTTTTGTGAAAGCAACATTGAGAAAATTATTTTTCATACCAAACGTTTAGGATCTGTGATAACCAGAAGTGTGGTAGAGGCAGGTTCAACTGGGCCGTGGATGATTAGTTAAATAGAAACAACATTCAGGGTTACAGGAAAAGGCACTCAGAGAGCTGATGCAGACGCAGACACATCCTCCTTCTGCTCTGTAACAATTAAGATGAACTAGGCGGAAATGGGTACTGCAGATGTTGGAGATTACAGTCAAGATTACAGCGGAGCTGGAAAAGCACACAGGTCAGGCAGCATCCAAGGAGCAGGAAAATCAATCTTTCGGGCAAAAGCCCTTCATCAGGAATGAGGCTGAGAGCCTCAGGGAGTGGAGAGATAAATGGGAGGGGGTGGGGCTGGGAAGAAGGTAGCTAAGAGTGCAATAGGTGGATGGAGGTGGGGGTAAAGGTGATAGGTCGGAGAGGAGGGTGGAGCGGATATGTGGGACAGGTCATGAGGGTGGTGCTGAGCTGGTAAGTTGGAACTGGGGTAAAGTGGGGGGAACAGAAATGAGGAAACTGTTGAAGTGTCCCAAGGCAGAAGATGAGGCGTTCTTCCTCCAGGCATCGGGTGGTGAGGGAGTGGCGATGGAGGAGGCCCAGAACCTGCATGTCCTCGGCAGAGTGAGAGGGGGAGTTGAAATGTTCAGCCATGGGGTGGTGGGATTGATTGATGCAGTGTCCCAGAGATGTTCTCTGAAGGACTCTGCGAGAAGGCATCCAGTCTCCCCAATGTAGAGGACACCGCATTGGGAGCAATGGATACAATAAATGACATGTGGCAAAGTGCAGGTGAAACTTTGATAGATGCAGAAGGCCTCCTTTGGGGCCTTGGACCGAGGTGGTGGGGTGGAAAGAGGTTTGGGCGCAGGTTTTGCAATTCCTGCAGTGGCAGGGGAGGGAGGGTTGTTAGGGGCGTGGATTTGACCAGGTAGTCGTGGAGGGAACAGTCTTTACAGAAAGCAGATGGGGTGGGGAGGGAAATATATCCCTGGTGGTGGGGTCTGCTTGGAGGTGGCGGAAATGTCAACGGATGATATGATTTATGCAGAGTCTGTTGGTGTGGAAGGTGAGGACTGGGGGATTCTGTCCTTGTTGCGGTTGGAGGGGTAGGACATGGATGAGATGCGTTGGAGGGCATCTTTAACCATGTGGGAGGGGAAATTGCAGTCTTTAAAGGAGGTGGCCATCTGGTGTGTTCTGTGATGGAACTGGTCCTCCTGTGGCGGATGAATTGGCAATACAGGATGGCATTTTTGCAGGAAGTAGGGTGCCAGGTGGTGTAATCTAGGTAGCTGTGGGAGCTGGTGGGTTTGTAGAAAATGTCAGTGTTGAGTCAGACATCATTGATGGAGATGGAGGGGTCCAGGAAGGGGAGGGAGGTGTCAGAGATGGTCCAGGTAAATTTAAGGTTGGAGTAGAATGTGTTGGTGAAGTTGATGAACTGTTCAACCTCCTCGTGGGAGCATGAAGTGGTGCAATTAAAATGATTCCATCAGATTTGACTTGTATCTGGTAACGGCTTTGGTGAATCAGTCTCTTTTTCTCTCCACACAATATCTAGCCTCTCTCCTGCTTTTGCACATTAGTATTGTTGGTTTAGTCAATTTTGTGATCAATTGTGATCCTCAACAGATCATTGAGGAGTTTCAGTGATGGTGTAAATTAATGTAAAAAGGAGGGGAGTTAAAACTCCCTTGTCAAAGATGGTCATTTCCTAACATTTCATTTGCCTTTCAGCAGCCAAAGCCTTGATCAACTTGCAACCACACGTCTAACAGCTACCATGTCATGCTTATTTCTACTGGTGCCATCAATTCAACGGTCTTGTAATGAATAACACCTTCATTCAGATGAAAGAGCCTTCAGTGTTGCCTTTTTACTGTTTTCCGTACACTGACCCTATTTGCGGATGCACATTGTTTTGTGTACATCGTCAGACTCTTTACTGACGCACCGTAGTTATCACGGCCCTTCAGTGTTGCCTTCTCCATTCTCTTTAACCCTCTAAATAGTCACATGCCTCAACTTTAGCTTGAAGTATTGAGTTCAAAGCCCTATCCACAAATCTAATTTTGTGATTTGCCATCCAGCACAGTTCAAGTGAAATACCTCACTTTCCAAATTCCTGAGCTATGTACTCTTAGAAGCTATACTCGAAAAAGTAGATTTTGTTTAAACCTGTGCACTGCTATATTTATAGTAACAACAATTTCAAAGACCAGAATCAGCTCTGCTGATGAGATAACCAGATCTAAACAGTTTTAACTGTGCAGTCGTCACTAGCAAGCACTGTGATAGAAACCACACCATTTTAGACTATAATCACTGGACAATACAGAACTTGAATGTGCAGAAAAAAAGGTGCTATCAAAGCCTTTCATCTTGCACTCTTCATGATAAGCACAAGAACACACAATTTCAATCTGTCACAACAATTATTACAACATGAGAAAAAAAAGTATTGCTTGGTTTGAAGTCCATTCAGGTATTGCCATGCAGAAACCAACAAAGAACTGCAGGCTCCCCAAACTCTTAGGAAATTAAAAGAAAATACAACAAAGGTTTGAACTTTTCATTTGCAGAGAACACATGTTTGTCACTCAGCAAGTATATGCATCTATTTGTACACTCAGGACTGTTCAATTGCAGAATAGCATCTGAGGTATTGTTTTAGTGATATGACTCTCTTTTCAGCAGATTTCCACTTGAGATTAAAGTACAAGACGAGATTAGATTTTAGTAAGGCACCAACCCTTGAAACACCCCGAATTCTCAGCCAAATGCCTGCGTGAAATACTCTGTGGAAACCTACGATATCCAAGTGCATGTACTCAACGCTACTTGCTGCGTGGTCTCACAGCTCAGTATTGCAGCAATTTCTTCAGTCATTGATAGCTCAGCATCCCTGAGAGTATTGGATCCTGGATCTCCTCAACACTAGCTTTGAACTTCTCTCCAGCCCACGTTCAAAACTCACCTGTAAAAGTTTCCCTCAACTCGCATTAATATCGCCTTTTGATACTTGCTCCTGGATTTTATGACACTTATAAATGCGGTCTTTAAAACATGACCTTCGGGATGCGCTGTGTACGCCACCAAGTTTTAGAGACCAATGTTCAAAGTAGCACATAGTTCACAAATATCCCAATAAGAGTTAGAGGACTGTGTTCTGAGTAGTTAACCTAAAGTTAATAACTACAACTCGAAACTACTCAGGCTCAATTACCCACAAATAATCCACACACACACATATATATATATACAATATATCTGTGCGGGACCTTCCCTGACTGCGCTTCTTCCCCTGGCTCGAACTTCATTGCCGACAAAGTACCGCTAAAGGAAGAGGCAGGGGGACACTCACATTATCCGCTTGCTCCCACACACCCGCTTCCTGGCTCAGGGCCCGCTTTTGCAGCGCGACCGTGTAATCCATAGACAGAGACATAACCCAACCAGGGACAGCAGCTCTCTCCCCAGAAGGCGAGGACACACACTCCACGACGGGATCGATTCTGTTCGGCTTCTCGGCTCCACTCGGGCACCGGGCTTCCGGTCTGCGCCGCGCTCGGCTCCTCTCGGCTCCGGGTCTGCGCCGCGCTCGGCTCCTCTCGGCTCCGGGTCTGCGCCGCGTTCGGCTCCTCTCGGCTCCGGGTCTGCGCCGCGTTCGGCTCCTCTCGGCTCCGGGTCTGCGCCGCGTTCGGCTCCTCTCGGCTCCGGGTCTGCGCCGCGTTCGGCTCCTCTCGGCTCCGGGTCTGCGCCGCGCTCGGCTCCTCTTGACTTCAGGACTGCGCCGCGCTCGGCTCCTCTTGACTTCGGGACTGCGCCGCGCTCGGCTCCTCTCGGCTCCGGGTCTGCGCCGCGTTCGGCTCCTCTCGGCTCCGGGACTGCGCCGCGCTCGGCTCCTGGTCTGCGCCGCGCTCGGCTCCTCTTGACTTCGGGACTGCGCCGCGCTCGGCTCCTCTCGGCTCCGGGTCTGCGCCGCGTTCGGCTCCTCTCGGCTCCGGGACTGCGCCGCGCTCGGCTCCTGTCGGCTCCTGGTCTGCGCCGCGCTCGGCTCCGGCTCCTCTCGTGCTCTCGGCCCCGCTCGTCCCATGTGCAAATTCAAACCCGGAATGGCGGTTGGTGTGGGATGGTGGTGGTCTGCAAGTTTTAAAACCAAATCTATAAGTTGTATTCGAATACATAATCGGAATAATTGAAATTTACAGCAATAAATACTGTGAATTGTACTTTTCTGCTCTTCACACACCATGTCTCCAACACTCCCAAAACCTCTCCGTACAAACTAAACAATTAGTGGATCTGTGTGTGGAGTTAGGGTTGGTGGACGTCTGGAGGCGTCTCCACCCTACAGGCAGAGATTTTATGTTATTTTCCAATCCACACAGATGTCACACGAGGATTGGTTTTTTTCTGACCTCAGTGGGAACCCTGGACTTGGTAAGCATCTTGTATGACTGATAATATTACCATCTCTGATCATGCTCCAATGTACCTGTTGGTTAAGATTAAGGATGCGATAGTGAGCTGGAGGCACTGGCGAATGGATCCCATTATCCTTAAGGGTAATAAGTTTGTGGAGTACTTCTCTATGGAACTTAGGGCATTCCTATACATTATTTCAGGCTCGGTTAGTAGCCTGTCCAACAGTTGGGAAACTGCCAAAGCCTATGCTAAGGGCTTAGTTATTTCGTATTCTGCCAGTAGGAAGTGGCAGAAGGGTGAGCAGCAATGTCTCCTTAAAGCACGGTTGAAAGCAGCTGAGAAGATTTACTTTGACAGGCCCTCGTTGGCCAAGGTACAGGATTACAGCGCTATGGTCTGCATTGAATTCCGTGCTCTCATAGACAGCAAAGAAGGAGCTTACTTTCGCAAAACAAAGGTTATATGAGCATGGTGACAAATTGGGCAAGTATTTAGTGTATCTCGCCAGGAAAAGGAGTGCCCCTCAATCCATTACATCGTCTAGGGAAAGGTCTGGGAACCTAGCATGTAATTCCAAAAAGATTAATGTGGCATTCCAGAGATTTTACTCTGAATTATAGCAATCTGAAGGTTGTGAGGACGGGCAGGCCAAGATGGAATCCTTTTTCAAAGATCTGGAGCTCCTAGGTGTGACCCCCGAAAAAGAGTCTTTTCTCAATGCCCCTTTATCAGAGCAAGAGGGTGCAGGAGGCTGTGAAACAGTTTCAGAGTGGAAAGGCATTCAGTCCTGACGGACCTTCCAGCAATTCTATCAGGAATTTATAAGAATATTGTTAGGCCCGATGCTCAACATGTTCAATGACTCGTACAGTCACAATCATCTCCCACCATCTCAGAGAGGCCAATATTTTGCTTATTCTTAAAAAAGGTAAGGTCCCGGAGCAGTGTGCTTCTTACAGGCCCACTTCACTTATAAAAATTGACTTTAAAATCCTTTCTAAGACTCTTGCGTTAAGGCTGGAAATGATGTTACCTTCTATTCTTAAAGAGCACCAGATGGGCTTCATAAAGGTACGCAGATCCTCCAATAATGTTAGGAGGGTGCTTGATGTAATTCAAGCGTGTCAACAACAGTCATACAGGGATTGGTGATTTCTCTAGATGCAGAGGAGGTATTTGACCGAGTTGAGTACCTTTTTTATATTCTCGAGCAGTTTGGCTTGGGCGAAGCTTTTATAAGATGGGTAAGGGTTCTCTACAGTGACCCTCTCGCTGCGGTCATCATCAATGAGGTACGATCAAGCAATTTTAGCATTATTAGGGGCAGCCAGCAGGCCTGACCCCTTTCACCGTTGCATTTTACATTGGTAATTGAACCGTTGGCAGAGATCATTCGTAGGGATCCCAATCTATCGGCTCCAGAACTGGGGTCAAAATTACATAAGATTTCATTGTATGCATATGAGGTGCTTTTTTTTGTCAAATCCAGCAGTTTCAGTGCCTCGCCTGATATAATGCGTTAGATCGTTTGGCACCTTTTTTGGGGTACAAGATTAATTTTGCAAAATCAGAGGCTATGCCTATAAGTGGTCTTATGAATGTGCTCGGTCTTGAGGGCGAATCTCGATTCCCATTTAAGTGGTCACGGTGCGGGGGGAGGCTTATGTATTTGGGCATATTCATCACTCCAGTTCTTGATCGATTGCTTAAAGCTAATTTTGTTCAATTATTCGACAAAATCAAACAAGACATTCAAAGATGAGAGGCAATTCTGGTCTCATGGTGAGGTCGGACAGCTCTTAAGATGAATATTCTCCCCGTTTGTTGTACCCTATACAGATGCTCCCCCTAATTTGTATTAAGCAAACGTTCAGGAAACTGAAAGGCTGGTTCAACTCTTCTATTTAGCATCGTAAGTGGCCCCTTATTGAATTAGTTAAACCGCAATTGCCTCACAGACTGGGGGGAGTGGATCTCCCAGACATCAACTTTTAGCTTATGTGAGTGATTGGGCTTTAGGGGATCCTTTTTCAATATTGTTAGATATCGAAACCTCTCAGGCAAAGTGCCCCCTTTCTAGTTTGCTGTTTTTGGACAAAATGAGGACAGTTAAGGAATACTGCCATAACCCAATCGTTATCAGTACTGTTAAAGCATGGAAGGCAATTCGGCTGAGGGAAGGCAGTATTCACAAAACATCTGTTCTTACACCTGTAGTGGATATGCCAGGTTTTCAAACGGGATGATGGATTGAGGATTCAAACATTGGGTGGCTAAGGTTGTGTCTTGCATGGGTGATTATGGAAGTTACTCTGGCAGTTATGTAATTAACTTAGTGTTGTAATGCATGCTTGGATCATACTACAGGGCTCCAGTAACAGATAAAGGTAGTGCAGTGTGATAGGTTAGCTGAATCACTGGTAGCTGAGCTAATGCTGAAGATGATGGTGTTTAGATTAGATTCCCTACAGTGTGGAAACTGGCCCTTTGGCCCAACAAGTCCACACCCACCCTCCGAAGATTAACTCACCCAGCCCCATTTCCCTCTAACTAATGCACCTAACACTATGGGCAATTTAGAATGGCCAATTCACCTGACCTGCACATCTTTGGACTCTGGGAGGAAACTGGAGCACCCAGAGGAAACCCACGCAGACACAGGGAGAATGGCTGGAATCGAACCTGGGTCCCTGGTGCTGTGAGGCAGCAGTGCTAACCACTGAGTCACCGTGCCACCCCCAAGAACACTAGCCTAGGATTATGGTTTGCTCGTCCAGTAACATTACCACTACACCATCATCTCCCTTTTGTTTGTAATGTGATAGGTTAAGTGTGATGGAGGGAACCAGTGTGGCAGAGGATGATTAGTTTAGAAAGATAAAGCAAGCCACCATGACTGGTTATGCTAATATTATCCGATAAATGCATAAAGAATAACTGTATAAGTTGCAGGAGAACAGAGGACCTGTGGGGAGTCAGGGAAAGGCATTTTGCTAGCTCTCACGGCTTTGATTTTGCAAGATTAAAGTTTAATTTTATGAAGGATTTTCTGCATCTCTTGTTAGTTTTTTTTATAGAACATGGAGTGATTCTTCTACAACATGATTTATTTGAGGGAGACATAATGATGTCTTTTGACCAGTTAGCGCAGAAATACAAGCTATCTAGCAGGGACCTCTTTTGTTTTTTTTCAAATGAGGGATTTTATCCAAAAAAAGACTATGCTTTTGACTGATCTCTACAAATCCGTCATAGGGAGGAGGGTGCTCAGTGCTAAGAGTACACTTTCTGCCAGCACCTTACATTATCAATTGGGGGGTGGCCTGTCAGATGAGTTAGATTGTCTTTTCAGGGAGTAGGAGAGAGATCCAGGCATTGAGGTCTCAGAGGCATGTGAAGATATTTGGGAAAATGCAAGAAAGATATCAATTTGCAATAGGACCCACGCTTTACAGTTGAATATTCTCCACAGGGTCCACTTAGCTCTGGATCGTTTGTCAAAACTTAAACCAGAGGTATCTTCGACAAGCCCAAGTGTAAAGTTGGAACAAGCATTCTTACCCATTGTCCCTGGTCCTGTGGTAAGCTTCAAACATACTGGAGCACTGTGGCAGGTGCAATGGAGGGGATTTTGGGTGTAAGGGTGGAGGAGGACTCGATCTTTCTTCTTTTTGGCCTGACCAGTGTATTCCCTACAAATACACACAAGAAAAAACTTTTTAACACCCTCACTTTCTGTGAAAGAAAGAACACCTTGTTTGGTTGGGAGTCCCTAAAATCCTCTGCGCCTGTCGGGTTGGTGTACAATTGTTATGGAGCATATCCCCTTGGATTTTCTTATAAGTATGGTACACCACAAAACTGATAATCTCTAGAAGACATGGCAGCCCTTTTTGGTCTATCGGGACACAGATTTGTCTGTCACACTAATAAGGGCTTTTATATAGCCATAACGATTGTGCTTTACGAGTCCAATATCCAGGCGGGGGGGGGCAGTGAATGTATGAATATGTGAAAAGTAATGCTCTCGATATTTGAGAGTTAGTGTTTTGCTTTTGCTGAGCTGTGTTTTTTTTATTAGTTTGTTAGTTATTATTTATTTAGTTAAGTAGTAAGTTGGGTTTTTTAAAACATTTCAGTTACATCACACTGCAAATGTTTGCTATAAATTCTGTGCCTTACAATTGTATCCTCCAAAATCACCTGATGAAGGAGCGGCGCTCCGAAAGTTAGTGTGCTTCCAATTAAACCTGTTTGGACTATAACCTGGTGTTGTGTGATTTTTAACTTTATTTTTATATATTTATACATTTGTACATGAGGGCAGTTTGAGTTTTAAAATTATTTTTTGGTGTTCTTTCTTTATATTGTTTTGAATTATATTGTTTTGTATTTGTTGTAATATTAAAAAAATCTATTTTTCAATAAAAATATATTTTTAAAAATGCAGTTGGAATTTTATCCTTCATTACTAAGGGGATTGAGTTTAAAAGCAGGGAGATTATGTTGCAGCTGTACAGGGTGCTGGTGAGGCCACACCTGGAGTACTGCATGCAGTTTTGGTCTTCTTACTTGAGAAAAGATGTACTGTCACCAGAGGGAGGTTCCCTAGGTTGATTCCAGAGATGAGGCGTTAGGTTATGGGAAGAGACTGAGTAGACTGGGATTATATTCATTGGAATTTAGAAGAATGAGGGGGGGATCTTACGGAAACATATAAAATTATGAAGGGAATAGATAACATAGAAGTAGAGAGGATTTTTCCACTGCCGGGTGAAACTAGGACAGGAAGGCATAGCCTCAAAATGAGAGGTAGAAGATTTAGAACTGAGTTGAGATGGAACTTCTTCACCCAGAGGATTGCGAATCTGTGGCGTTCCATGCCCAGTGACGTAATTGAGGCTGCTTCATTGAATGTTTTTAAAGCTAAGTTAATTTTTTTGAACAGGAACTGAATTAAGGATAATGGTGAGAGGGCGGATAAGTGGAGCTAAGGCCATGAAAAGATCAGCTATGATCTTACTGAATGGTGAAGCAGGCTCGATGGGCCAAATGGCCTACCCCTGCTCTTATTTCTTATTGTTATGAAGGTATAGGTATGTACAGAGAGAGGAAGCTGGCAAGGACTTAGAGAAGCACATGGTGTGCTGTAAGATTTAAAAATGTAACATTTGATTGACACAAATAGCTGGTGCTGTGTTGCCATGGAAAAAAACAAATTCAAATTCAGCCAATCAGTTTAAATTATGCCCCAGATACCAAAATCCAATCGAATTTGAATTTTACTATTTGGATTGACATCAAACCAATGAAATTATCTGATATTTGGAGTATAAAATCAGACATTTTGAACAGTTAGGGGGAAAACAGCAAAGAGGGCCAACAACAGTCTGCTCGCCGAATAGGTTTCTGAAAGGTACCAGTCTAAAAGAAATCTGTGCAGCAGAACACCAAAGTCAACCAAAAGGAATCTACAGAGAAAGTTCGACATCTGAAGACTACACCTGGGTTTGAAATTGATTTTGTTGTAAATTTAAGAGGGAATTTATCAGACCAGTATTGTAGGGTTGGAGGTAAAATATAGGTTAAAGAGAAAGGAATTGTATATAGCTGTTGTTTTAATGTTCTCTGCTGGACTTAAAGAATAAAATTGTTAATTTTTACATTAAATAATGACCTCTGGGATAGTCCTTTGCCTCTCAAAATTTAACAGATTATGGTGCGAGGTGAGCTTCTCTGTGTGTCAGGTTTAAATTGGCAGAGGGGTTTACACCGTGTCGTAACATTATGGATGACAATATCCAGAGAGAGAAGGCTGTTAGCTGAGCAAAAAGAGAGAAAATTTGAACTTGAGAAGTTGTGACTTAGTCAGCAAAATCAAGTTTACAGGATGGGGATTAAAAGAGAAGGTAGTGATATATAGAAATATGTCAAAACTCTGCCACAATTTGATGAGAAAGTTGTCGAAGCCTTCTTTATTTCATTTGAAAAATTGGCTAGGCAGATGGAGTGGTCCGAAGATTTATGGATAATGCTAGTTCAGACTAAACTGGTAGGTAGAGCTGGTGAGGTATTTGCCGCTCTGTCAGATGAGGGATCGAGAGATTATGAAGAGGTCAAACAGGCTATTTTAAGTGCTTATGAATTGGTACCAGAACATATAGACAACGGCTCAGAAGCATAAAGAAAGAACCAGGTCAGACTTATGATGAGTTCAAAAGAATTAAACATAGTCATTTTGATATATGGGTGCAGGCCTTAAAGATGGATAAGACCATTGAGGCTCTAAGAGAGATTATTCTGCTGGAGGAGGTTAAAAACTCACTTCCAGAGGTGATAAGAATTCACACAGAGGAACAGAAAATTCAGAAAGTGAGAAGGGTAGCAGAGTTAGCAGATGAGTACATGTTGGTGCATAAGACCAAGCTTCCGGCCAGAATTTCATCCTGTGAGAGATAGAAGTTGGGAGAAGGGAAGTTCCTACAATATGAAACAAAGGCTGGAGAATACTAGTAAGAGTTTACCATAGGTTAAAGAACCCCAAGAGGGTGGATAGGAGGTGAAAGGCCTCAGGTGTTTTCACTGTAATGGAGTGGGATACAGAAAATTACAGTGCCGGTGGTTTCAGAAGGGCTCTGGAAAAGGTGTTTTCACTGCCAGAAGGTGGGACACGTAACGACACAGTGCTGGTCGTTAAAGAAAGGCACTGTGGGAAAAAATCTGGAAAAGAAGCTAAGCGAGTGGCATTAGTGAAAGTGGTAAAGGAGACCCCAAGAAAAGCCAAGGAGCTGCAGGAGAGTGCACAGCATAGGCAAGGGCTGGGTTTGGAGTGAGTGCCGGATCTCTACAAAGAATTCACCTCTGTAGGGAAAGTTTACTCAGAAAGAATGGGGGTGAAGGGCAAGAAGTTATAATTTTGAGAGATACAGAATCTAACCCAGTCTCTAATAATAAGAGATAAGCGAATTTGCATTCTTTCTGATGTTACCTGAGAGTCTGGTAATTTGTGGGATAGATGAACAGAAATTTAGAATTCCCCTATGTAAGATCAGGTTGGAGTGTCAACTCAAGACTGGGGAAGTAACAGCGGGAGTGTCAGTTCCAGGAATCCAGTTTGTTCTTGGGAATGATTTAGCAGGTCCAAGGTGGGAGTGACACCCGTTGTTGGGAACTGAGGATTAAAAGAAAAATATCCTGGTATTTTCCCAGACTGTGTAGTAATAAGGTCCCACTATCATGTCACAGCACGAAGCAAAAACTAAAAAGGTGAAGAAGTTGAGGTTCAGTTGGCGGACACCCTTTTTGATATTATGATGCAGGAACAATCTGAACAGGCAGAGAGTCAGAAAGAAGTGTTTAGTCCTGAAAGACTAAGGGACTTGCAATAGCAAGACAAAACGATAAAAGATATATATGTGGATGTGTACTCTGAAAAGGTAGCAGGGAGTATTCTTGAGGGTTATTATCTGAAAGATAGAATCCTAAGATGGAAGTGGAGAACGCAGCAGGTTAGTGCAGCAGAGAAATGGGCTGAAGTGCACCAGATTGTGTTGCCAGTAGCATACAGACAGGAGGTGTTACAGGTAGCCCATGAACTACCTGTAGGAGGTCACCTAGGGGTACAAAAGACTCAGGCTAGAGTACAAAAACATTTTTATTGGCTTGGAATGCACAAGGATGTGGTTAACTTTTGCCGTATGTGTCATATATGCCAAATGGTAGGTAAGCCACAGGCAGTAATAAAATCAGCACCTTTGTTGCCAATTCCTGCATTTGAAGAACCTTTCACATGGGTTATAAATGAGTGTGTAGGTCCCCTACAGATAACTAGAAGAGAAAAAGAACTGGAGAAACAATTGTTAGTTACTGTCCCGCAGAGTGAGGAATCAAATCCAGATGTTGTAGATCTTGATATGCCTCAAAATATGTTAAAAAATGAAGAACTCCTTGAGGAGTGGGATAGGTTAGTGAACTATCTATTTGAGGAGCAAAGAATGCAGTTGAAAGATTTGTTATGAGGACATATGCAGGAATCAGATGGGGAGGATGAATGTATTGTACATGAAGTAGATGTAGGGAATGCTGTTCTGATAAAACAACACCCCTATTGGCTTAATCCTTTCAAAGCCAGACTGAGGAGATGGAGGCCACATTCATCACTGAACCGAGCCAGAGCTAGTGGAGTTTGCCAATCGTCTTAGTTCCCAAACTGGACGGAAGTCAACAATTTTGTGTGCATTATCGGAAGGTCAATGCCATTACAAAATCGGATTCATATCCAATACCAAGATCGGAGGACTGTATCGAAGTTGAATAAGCCAGTTCATCACCAAATTGGATTTACTGCGTGGTTACTGGCAGGTACCTTTATCAGACACTGCGAAAGAAATTTCTGCGTTTGTAACCCCAAATGGGCTATATCAATTCAAAGTGATGCCCTTTGGAATGAGGAATGCACCCGCCACATTCAAAGACTATGCCTGGTATGAAATTGACTTTGCCGTAAATTTAGAATATATCAGACCAGTATTGTAGAGTGGGAAGTAAAAGATAGTTTTAAGAGTAAGGAGTTGTAAATAGCTGTTGTTTTACTGTTCTCTGTTGGACTGAAAGAATAAAATTGTTAATTTTTACTTTAAATAGTGACCTCTGGGATAGTCCTTTGCCTCTTGAAATTTAACAGATTATGGTGCGAGGTGAGCTTCTCTATGTGTCAGGTTTAAATTAGCAAGGGGTTTACACTGTGTCGTAACATTATGTATGACAATACCCAGTTTTTATTGTGTTCTTGAATTAGATCGTGCTTTACCCTGACAGACTTTAGCGTTTCTTCACATTATTGGATACTACATTAATTTCGAACTGTCAACCCCAAACGTTTCCTTAGTTATAACTGTGAATGGATGAATATGCTGATTATCAAATCCCTGAATAATAAAAAAAGGTTTTAATGATTGTAATGAGATCAGCCAGGTGGATCTCATAGAATGAGTTCCCTGATTGATCCAGGTTAACAGCCCTAATCAGGGAGCCCTGGCTGCCAGATATAAACAGGAATGTCAGAGGTTCTATTCATCCTGAGACCTGGCTCAGTCTTAAGGATTGTCCATGTGTAAATAAAGGGTATCTTAAGGACAGGATACTGACCTCTATGGAGTTATTTCATTAACCAGTTTTTAATTAGCTCCAAATAACCAAATATTGTGAATAAAACTTATTCTTAAAAGAAGTAGCAACAATTGATTAATATATAAACTATGATTTGGAATTAAAAGTATATCCTCTTTATCGACACACACACACACCATATAAAAAACATCTCTGCAGAGATGATGATTTTAAGGCAAAATGGGATAAATAAAATGCTCCTCTGGTCAAAAGTCTGAAAACAAAGGAATAAAAAAGCAATAACTTCTCACATTCATTGAAATTTCCAGTCAATTAAGTTGTAGGTTGCCCAGCTTGGATTCCCATTCCACTTGAATTCAAATTGCGGAGAATTGGTTTCAGTCCAGGACCATAGGTTTTACTAGGTTGACAAAATTACTGTCCAAAACTACGGAGTTCCCAGGGAAGTCTTCTGAGACCAGGACTTCAGGAGACTACAGCTTCCTGGGTATCTTCTTTACTCATTGACTTCAGGTCTGCAAAACAGAATTGTAAGATCAGAGGAGGTTGCTCAGCAATCATTAATATTTTTCTTGAAGCAATTTTCCCCATAATTACAGTGATAAACCCTCTACTACCTTGAAATTGATGCTTTTCTGCTTCTCCGTAGTCATTTGATTTCAGGTGAAAGGAGGATGTGACTTGCAGCACACATTGAACTTCTGACTTCAGTAATTAGCAGGTGGTTCACAATTCAGGTACTGCTGAATAAAATTACCAAAGATCCTATGATCCATTTCAGTCCAGAAACTGTCCAAATAATTCCACCTCTTCCTACCATTACAATCATTCATTTCTAGTTAACCATTGCACAAAATCTCCAGCTATATCACCCTTTTAACCTTCAACTATTGTAATCAAACATGATTACATTTTTAAATAGTCATTCCGATAATATGATCAGTCTTGAGGTGATAAGGTTTTTGATGTTTTGTGTTCTTCTGAGGAGTTATGGTCTATCAATATATCTTCCAAATAGGATTTGGAGATGCCGGTGCTGGACTGCGTGGTACAAAGTTAAAAATCACACAACACCAAGTTATAGTCCAACAGGTTTATTTGGAAGCACTAGCTTTCGGAGCACTGCTCCTTTATCTAGTGGTTGGTGAAGGAGCAGTGCTGTGAAAGCTAGTGCTTCCATTTAGATTCACTACACCATTAGGTTCACTGGTTACAATTCGGCTCATATTTTTCCCAAGTAATTGGAGCGGTTTTAAACTCGAATGGCAATGGTTTGACAGGGATTTCATCCATTTGCTGTAATCAAAGCTGATAAATACTTAGCTCATGCTGTCTACGAACCCTTTCAATAAATCAGCTTTAGTAAGGGAATGGATATAACAGTGCACCACCCCAAATAAAAATGGATTAACAGGTTGTATGATGTGAGGAAGCCTTTGCAATGGTGCTCAGTGACAGACTGGAGCTGGGTCATGCCTGAAAGAGGAAAGGTGGTGGGCAGGGCAAACAGGCATCATTAATCAATCCACAATCACGCTGATCATTCGATGTGCCACTAGTGCAGTCTGGTCATCATGGCGGCGGCGGTTGAGAGTTCCACCCAGTTCCAGGAGGTGCTGGAAAGAGCGAAGAGGTAGGTTGGGGCCGCGGAGGTGAAGCTTGGGAGTTTCCCGGAAAGCGTGCACCCCATTTCCCGGGGAAATGGAAGCGGCAGAGGGACCGTCCCCGATTTGGAAAGGCCGGTGTGCGGGAACGCCGCTTAGGCCCAGGGGCGCTCCCCTCTCAGTCTTTCCTGTTGTTGTGTTTCCAGACTGGAGGGAAGCCCGGCGGATTCTCAGTGGGAGGGGGATCCAGGCAGGATCGCTGCTGGAGTGGAGACTGGAGCGGCGAAACCTCAGGCACACGAAGTGGTTGTACCGAGCTCAGCACATTGTTGCTGTCTGGGGCAAGAGGGATTGTGCCATTCGAAAATAAAAACGAGAGCTAATTCGGTATAATTAACAGTGGCATTGTCTTCTACTTGAAAACAAATGAGCCGTAGAGAAACTGGCAGGCATTTTCAAGCAATAATGTTTTTTTTCCGCCTTCCCTTTCTTCCGAATGCGTTCGACCGGCTCGGGCAGGTGACTTGTTTATGTGGGCGTTATCTCCAGTCAAGGTGTATTTACACAGACATTGCGATGAGCAAACAGGGTGTTGCATCATTCAGTTTGTGTCAGGATTTACTCTCTCTGTAGGAGTAACGGTAGTCCCGATGCTTACCATTCGCAAATAACAAGGGAAACAATTACGAGATGCTGTTGAGTTTATATTTAGGAATCTTGAGAGGGCAGGTTAATGGAGGCAAATGTCTACATTTAAACAGTCAAAGAACGAGTGCAAGTTCAAGACCTGGTATGATAAAATCACTGAAAGCAACTTGTGGATAATTTGCTAAAACAGTGAACGCCGGCAATGCAATGTTTATTGTCTCATTTGGTTTTGGATGGTCTTTGCAAACTTAAAATGACCAGCATGTTTTAGAGTGTGTTAGCTCATTCTGTTGCTTGCAGCCTAAGCAATCATAAAGTATTAATCCATTTAATTTGTAAACAGAGCATATTAGTACTATTAAAACTGAATTTGATTTATGTACAGATTACATAAACAACTATTATAATAACTGTGAGAAACAAAAGCTCACTCACTTTAATAATTTCAGTCCGAGACAAATATCTGAATCCGCCATTTATTTATACACCTACAGGTGGGTGCTTTGTCTCATTACCAGGTAAGGCAATGACAAAATGCACAGTATATCCCAAAAAACCCTTGCAATTTATACTGTTTTTTCCCATATGTTTTCCTTATTCCATTGTCTGTTCCCTGCTTCGCTTACGTCACAGATTTCCTTAAGACTTATCCCACAACTTCTGTTTATCCTGTCTTGTCCATGACAAACTCTTATCTCTGACTCCCATAAGGGTGTTTGACGTCAGTCTATTGTAGATTATTGATTAGGCATATCTTTTCTTCTATCAGCATCTATTTCCATCCAGAGGCCACTTTGACCTCTTTAATTAGGGTTTGTTCCTGTGTCTCTGTGCAAGCGGGGAAAACAGATGTTTTCCCGTTTGCCCACACATCCACCATTGTTCTGTATTCACGTCTCATGCTAACATATCCTTTCTTTTTGCTGAATATGTATTTTCTCATTCCTGTTCTGTATCAGAATTTATACTTGCAGAAATAACATTAATTCATTTATATCCCACATAACCAACTGGATTTCTTGTCAATCTGTGGCAAGCAGAGAGTGTGTACTTCAAAATGTGTTGATCAGCCCAGATACTGAACATGGTTATTGTGTCAAAATCATGGGATATAGTGCAACTACAAATCTCTTTTATTTTGATGTCAACAAAATGAACATGCGTAGAAGAGGAAGAATATTTACAATGTTATACTTACAATTTAGGAGCATCTGGATGTAAGTTGTTAAGAGTCCTCAACACTACTTTGCAGATTTTAGGATGATTGAAATTGTTTGCAGGTCACTAGTGGTTAGTGAGATCTTTTTGTGACTCTCAGATTCAGCCACAGTGGGTGGCAATGAAGATGTAGTTGCTGCTGCAGACAATTGGACTTAGCCTTCTCCTCTTTCTCATTAATGTTCATTATTCATTCAGTCTCAAAAGTGTCTTATAGTATACCTGATTTAGCATCTCTAGGCATCGCGTCCTGTGACCTGAGCTTCCCACTAGTTATGGTTGATGTGGTACACAAAAAAGGACTTCTTCAGGATGTCCTTGAAATGTTTGCACAGAGATCCACTGTATTGATTACTGCTGGTCAGATCTCCATATAGTGTGATCTTGATCAGTTGACTGTCATTGATCTTGACAATGTGACCTGGTCAAGATAGTTGGCTTTGTAGGAGAATGGCACTGCTGGTGATGTTGGATGTTTCTAGAACTTCGGTGTTTGTGATGCAATCCTACCAGAGGATTTTGAGGATGCTTTGGAGGCAACCCTGATGAAAACGTTCCAGAAGGCATGTGGACCCAAGATTTGGTATCATACAGAAGAGTACTGAGGAGCACAGCTTTGAGCACTTTGGATTTAGAGTGTACTGTAAGGCTGTGGTTGCTGCACATGTAATTGTAAAGCCTGCTGCATGTTCAATTTGCTTTAGGAAACCTGTTGTCCACCTCCTTGTTTCTCATAACATCAAACAGGATAACATTTCGAAATGAATGAACTGCTTGACAACATTCTGCACAGTTTCCTCAGTTCCAGTGCTTGGTCAATATTCTTCTTGGGGTGCAGGCTGTTGGTGGACTTTTCTTCAAATGGACTTTAAGTCTGAAGACTTGTATCCCCTTTTGAAGAGGGTGTTATTGTGCATGCAGGACAGACAATGGACCAGGAGACCACAGTTTATTGACAAAAAGAAGTTAATGACTTAGTTTTTCCAATGTGTTTGTATGAGTCTTAAGATGATTGGTATGGAAACAATCTCAGTCAGTTTAGAAGTGTAAGTAAACATCTGCCTTAAGCTTCTCTTTTGCTCAACATTATGATGAATAACATCAGGGCTAGCGCATACTCCTGCTACATGCCATTTTGATTTGAATGGGATTCAAGAGGTCACTGTTTTTGATTTATCTATACTAATTTTCATGTAACTCCTTTACTATGCCTAGGAACCTGGATAAGTATTCCAAGTTTATCAAAAACTTCTGCTCACGTATCAGACCTATTGGTGAGATCTACTAAAGGGACATACAGGTCTTTATCCTGCTCTTGACACTTTTCTTGCACTTGACTGTGTGAGAATACCATGTCTGTGATACCACTAATACTGCACTCGCTCTCTTGGAAGTTTTCCTCAACATGAGGTGGCATGGTGGCTCAATGATTAGCACAGCTATCTCATAGCACCAGGTACTTGGGTTAAATTCCACTCGGGCTCCCCTCTATGTGGAATTTGCACATTCTCCATGTCTGCGTGGGCTACTTCTAGGTGCACCACTTTTCCCCCTCAGTTTAAAGATCTGCAGGTTAGGTGGATTGGCCATACTAAATTGCCCATAGTGTTCAGGGTCTGCAAGTTAGTTGGATTAACCATGGGGAATGTAGGGTTATAGGCATGGGCTGGGTGTCGTGCTCTTGAGAGAATCGACGTGGACCCGTTGGGCTGAATGTTTTGCTTCCACACTGTAGGGATTCTATGAGAAGCATTTTAACCAGGATCTCCTAGTAATAAAAAGGATGGTAATTCTATGGTGTTGGAGCAATCTGATTTTTGTCCTTTGGTTTTCAAATAAGATGACGATAACATCAGCCAGTTCATGGCAGGTCTTGAAACTCTTTCAGAGCTTAATATGTAGGGTAGAACTGTCATGTTAGGAGAAAGTGTCGAAAGTGTGTTGCTGGGAAAGCACAGCAGGTCAGGCAGCATCCGAGGAGCAGGAGAATTGATGTTTTGGGCATGAGCCCTTCATCAGGAATTGTCATGCTTCAAAGCTTCAGGTGGAATTCCATCATATCTCGGTAATGGTGTGTTCACCGCTTCGTCCAGAGTTGAACTTTCATCTAATTCTCTGCAATGACAGGTTGTTGTTGGGTGTGGTTGATGGTATTACCATATATTATGCATTTGGCATTGAAGTGTGTTTCAACATACTCTAACTAGATGTCCAGGTCTGACTTGTCAATGTGTAGTATCTTGGTATTGCTGCTACTCATGATTTTTGATTTGACATGCTGATTTATAGTTTCTGATGGGCTTAGCATGAGCAATTGGTTAATAACTTTTGGTAAGTGTGATCCACTAGTCATTTTTGAAAGATCCTTGGTTTATCTTTGTACGGGTGCTTCATGGTTGATGTTGGTTATCTTTTTCTCTTGGCTGGCCAACTGAGTCTTGGAAGCATGATTTCATTGCCAAAAGATGATTGATTCTTTGTCATTCTCATCAAGATGAACAGGGACAGGTTTGCTGTGTCTGATGGCCTCATTGGAAGTATCCTGTACTGCAGCTTTGTGTTCCCAGAGTTCCTCTGGAGTGGAATCAGTGTTGAGGGTGTTTCAGTATGGTCTAAGGCTGTTTGATAACTATCTCTGTACAGTAAAGTTTGCAGGTTATTGACTCAATTCTTTGGGCTGTCTCTAAGTTTGACCCTGAGACCAAAGACAATGAAAGTTCAGCTTTGTGTATGTGCTGGTGATCTGTATGACAATCGGTGCTGGCTTAATTTTAGTTCCAGAAAAGGATGGTTGAAAGTTCTAAAGAGCATGAACTATAACATTGATAACATGATGTTAACAAGATGAAGGGCTGAAAGTGAAGTTCTACCTCCCAAATATTTTCTTAACTCCTGTTCTAAAATGAAAGAGAGGTATTAACACTATCCAAACAGTATGTTAATGTGCTGCTATTTCAAACAGTTGGACATTGAGAAATCTCAGCCTTTTAACACTTGTCATGGTCTTTGTAACCATGTTACTGATTTCAGCCCCACCTGGCTACTGTCTCCTGCTCAACCAGTTTTAGTTGCAACCCTTTTAGCCTATTACCCTTTGAGCTAAGCAGCTGACTCCATATCCTGTCAGTCACAAAGACCATCTATTTCCACCTCTGTAGTGTCATTAAACTGTCTCTACCCTCACCCAACTTCTGCTGAAACTTTATCCATGGTTTTGTCACCTTCAGGCTCAACAGTTTCAACATTCTCGTCCACTGCCATGCTTGCTTCTAAAATCTAGCTCATCCAAAACTCTTGCCTGTATCCAATCCCAAACCACATCCTGCTCATTTTAGTCCCCACTGACACATAGTCTGGTGTCTCCATTTTACCCAATCTTTAAGAATTCCAATCCCTGTAGTCTTGTCTTTCTCTTGCACAAATGAAAGAAAGTGAGGACTGCAGATGCTGGAGGCTGAGTCATAAATTGTGGCCCTGGAAAAGCATAACAGGAAAGGTAGCATCTGAGGAGCAGGAGAGTCAATGTTTTGGACATAAGCCCTTCATCAGGAAGGGCCTGAAACGTTGACTATCGTCCTCCTTGGATACTGTCTGACCCGCTGTGCTTTTCCAGTGCCACGTTTTTAAAACCTGCACTAATGATCCTACAGTAGTTTACAGTTCTCTGGTTTAATTATGCACTTTAGGAACTTGACCTTGTCTTGGGAAAATGGAAGCTATAGTAAAGTTAATTGCTACCCCTCTGTTCCAAGCTTGTCCCTCAAAATTCTACTGTCCTCATTCCCCTCCACCTTTTTGGGTTCAGTTATCTACTGGCTAACACAACTTGCCTTGAATCATCTTTTTCATGTTTTCCCACACCTGGAATGAGGTAGATTTAAAAAAAAAAAATGCTTATGTCTGTTTCCTTAGTTTTTTCCTGGAACAAGTCACCCATCACCTTTTTCTTCAGAGGCTGTAGTTTGAGGGATGCCACTGAAATTCAAGTGTGGCTGACTGGGATACTTTCCCACTCTTATTACGTGGTCACAGGCATTTTGGAAGAATTGACAGATCGATAGTAAACCTTTTGTTCTTATGTACATGCCTTCCGTGGCCCTCAGATCTTGGAGTAGGATTTGAACTCTTGACTTTCTCAGGCAGGCAGGCAGTCACTCAGTCACTGCACCACAAAACCACTTCCTTTGAATACTGCAGATAATCATTAAAAACATAAATACATAAGGCCATAAGACATAGCAGTGGAAACAAGGCCATTCGGTCCATCGAGTCCACTCCGCCTTTAATCGTGGCTGATGGGCGTTTCAATTCCACTTACCCGCACTCTCCCCATAGCCCTTAATTCCTTGCGGGAATCAAGAATTTATCAATCTCTGCCTTGAAAACATCCCGGCCTCCACTGTGCTCCATGGCAATGAATTCCACAGGCCAACCGCTCTCTGGCTGAAGACATGTTTCCTCATTTCCGTTCTAAATTGACCCTTTCTAATTTTAAGGCTGTGCCCAGGGGTCCTAGTCTCCCCGTCTAGTGGAAACAACTTGCCACCGTCCACCCTTTCTAAGCCATAAAAATATATGTAAAAGCTTTTATGGTATGTTCATCATCTTTTTGAGTAGGCTGGAATAAAAAGGGGTGCTGTAGTTGTGTGTAGCTTATATACTATACCTTAAGTGATAGACTGCCCATTGCTGAATGAATCTCAGAGAATATTAATTGGCTTTAATAGGATCCTGTGGTTGTTGCAGATTCATCAGAACATTAGTTAGGCTAAAAAAAATTACATTGAGGTTGGGGTTCTCAGATCACTTGTATTTCCTTAACAATTGATTGAAGACAATTGACATAAGATTAATTGCTGATGTTTGAAAATGATTCCAAGATTTGTAAAGGTAGATAACGAGAAACCATTTTCTTACTGGATGAGTCCAGAACACGGGAGATTAACCTTAACATTAGAGTCTGCTATTCAGATGAGGTGTCAAGCTGAACGTCTGGCACAAACGGTAATATAAAAGTACAGAACTTTCTGTATTTCTCCCAGAAGTCTGAGATTGACATATTTAATATTGACTTTAAGAGATACAGAACAATTTGGATAAAGCTAGTTAAGACGCAGGTCAGTCACGATCTAAGTAAATTGTGGAACGACTGAGGACAGTGAATGACCTACTGCTGTGCTTGTGGTCGTGGCTTTCTCTGTGCTGAGATAAAGCAGGTCAATGAGTGCAGGATGATAAGTGACCAGGAATGCAATATAAGCAATGTATAGTCATGAAGATGAATCCAAAGATACAGTCATCAACACAGTACGTTTACCTTGGCTATTAATCCTGACCATATTACATAACTGTAATTACTAAGTTAGCTCACTGAACTTGAAGGTGTTTTTCAGATGTTTCGTCAGCATACCAGTGAATATCAAATAGAGAGATAGGACATACCACCAGTGCTTCACTAGAGACTCTCGCTGATGATGATGATACTGAGTATGGTGATGAAACGTCTGAAAACAAACCTTCAAGTTCAGCGAGCTAACTTAGACACTTAACATCAACCTGAGCTACAAATCTTCTCAAAAATCACTAACTATAATTACTGGCTATGTTGAGGTTTATTGTATCATTGGATTTTATTAAGTCAAAATGTTAGGGTAAAGCCTGTCATTAAGGTTGGATAAAATGTTCAGGATTGTGCTATAAATTTGGTAGAAAACTGGTTCATTCACTATAAGGTCACACTTCAGTCTCTTCAGTATGCAAATTTGTATAGTTTCAAAGTATTGTAAATGAATAAAGACTTGCCTTTTTTAAAAACTGTAACTTAAGTTTAATTTTTAAAATTCTCTCTTTAGGTCATTAGTCGTGGTTCATTTTTGGGCATCATGGGCTCAACAGTGTTTGCATATGAATGAAGTCATCACCGAACTGTCCAAAGAATATCCACATGTTATATTTGTAAAGGTAATGTTTGCAATTAATCTGCCAAATTTTCTGCAATGTAACTATCAAAAAGTGCATACTTTGAGTAACAGGGCCTTTATTTAAAAAAAAAAAAATTTAATCACCTTTCTAATAATTCTGATGAGATAAACAGAATCTTTTGGTATAAAGCATTAATCTCTAACTTATGGAACACTTAAGAAAAAGTATGTATAACTTATGTTCATGAAATCATTGAAACTTACATTACAGAGCGAGGCCAGTTCCCCATCTATTCTGTGATAGCCTAATCCTGCTTTCTAGCTCTTGATGCCAACTTTTGTAGATTATGCTATGTATATCTAAATATGTTTCAAATGTAATGATTATTTTTGCCTCTTCAATTGACAGACATTGTGTTCTAGATCTCTCATGATCTGGCTTACAAATATTCTCACATCTCTTCTAAACTACCTGTAAAATATTTCAATATTTATTCCTGGGTATCAGTTCCTCCTCTACTAAAGGATATAGGCCATTTATACCACCTCTGTTGCAAAGAAAATAACCAATATTATCCAATCATAGCTCCCTCCCTCTGTCCCTCCAAAGATTGGCTAGTTATAACTCTTTGAACATATAAATCAGCAAGAAATGTTTTTAACCCAGACTGCGTGCTGGGAATTTGGAATTCACTCCTGTAACAATGAAACCCACCACATTTAAGAAACTGTAGAAATGCATGTCAGATGACAAGGCATGCAAAGCTATGCACCAAGTGCTTGCAAAATGGAATTAGAATCCTTAGGTTCTTTTTGACTTGTGCAGACTCAATGAGCCGAAAGGCCTTTTTCTGTGTTGCAGATCTCTACGTGACTCTATAATTCTAAAGAATTCTTTAAATACTAAACTCATCTGAGTGCAGAGATGACTAAGGTTAAGCAGTTAGGACAGCTAAAACTAGTGAAATACCAATGGCATGTGAGTGAGTTGGAATCAGAATATTTACATGCAAATGTGCAAAGTTTTTTGTTTAAAACCTATGAAAAGCCAGGGAAATAGTGGCATTAGAATGAAGAGCTATAATGTTTCAGTCCAAGCTCCAAAATGGGTTCTCCCCCCCCCCCCCCCCGAACATAATATTTTCAGGAGACTGAGAAAGGAAAAAAAGGAAGAAATGTTTATCTTGTTATTAAGGTCCTGAATGCAATCATAGAAAGAAGGGTTTATATGGATAGTGGTGGACCACAGAAAATTGTGGCTGGCTTATGTTGTAATCGTAGAGAAATTTGCAGTTCTAATAGCATAGGACTTTATCGTGTGATGAGCTCATTCAAATTCACTTTTGAAGTTTCTCAATCACTTTATGTAGCTGGAATGGCTCAATGTATTTAGCTGGCTTGAATCAGCTTTGAGATCTTGCCTGATCCATGCTGTATACATATGGAATTGTGATGGTGTGCCGAGAATGCTTATGACTGCCTGTTTATTTTCTGTACTTTATGGTATTAAAGAAACCCTCAGCAGTTGGTCAATCTTATTTGGCTGTACATAAAATGCAGTGAATTTACCTACACCACCTATTGTAACAATTGCAGGATAAATTGAGTGAATCTAGCAATTTGTGGGTCAGCATCAGATTGTTGCTGAAACTTAGCTGGTTCACAGAAATTCTTTGGTGAAGAGAAATTCTACCCTTTTCTGGAAAGAACGGCACCTGACCACAAATTCACTGTGTGATTGCATATCCCTAAAGGCATTAAAAGTCATTAAATATTACCTTGCAAGTGTCATGGATTTATAGATGTTTACACTGTAGAAGGAGGCCATTCAGCCCATCCTGTCTGTGGCTGTCAAAAAAGATCTGACAACACTAACCGCATTTTCCAGCTTGTAGACCATAATTCTGATGGTTATGACAAAGCGAGCAAACATTTATTTACTCCTTTTACATATTTTGAGAGTTTCTGACAGCCATCATAGGATCCCTATAGTGTGGAAGCAGGCCATTTTGGCTTGTCGAGTCTATACTGACCTTCTTGAAGAGCATCCCACCCAGCCCCAGCCCCTACCTGCTCCTGTAACCCTGCATTTCCAATGGCTATCCACCTAAGCTGCACATCCCAAGACACTCTGGGCAATTTAGCATGGCCAGTCCACCAAACCTGCACATCTTCGGACTCTGAGAGGAAACCAGAGCACCCATAGGAACCCCCACAAACATTGGGAAGAATTTGTAGAGATTGCACAGACTTTTGCCCAAGGATAGAGTTGAGCCCAATCCCTGGTGCTGTTAACAGCAGTGCTAATCACTGCTGACGATTCTGTCAGGTAGCGAATTCGAGAATCTCATCAACCAATTGGTGAAAACATTTCTCCCCAATTTCTCTCTTCGCCTACTACCTCTACCAAATCTGTGCTCCTTTGTTAATGCAAATTTCTATTGTGTTGTGGAGGCCTTTTGCATTTGTCAGAATAGGACATGTTACTAAAAACAAAAATAAATCTTACTTCAGTTAGTAGTGAAGACTTTCTGTGTCTTCCAAGTGTGTGTGCATGAGTGAAAATTACTAGACTTGAATGTTTTTCAGCCAAATTTCTGTTCACAACTTTGGGCACTGTGAAATGTGTAAGAAGGTCCAATCATTCTGGGCTATTCCAACATCATTAGAAATTTGTCTAAATCATGGCAAGCTGGAAGTTTTGTGACCATCACACTGCATATTTTGTTTTGGAAGCTTGTTTTTAAAAAAAAAAATATTTTCTGTGAAAATGTTTAGATCATGCAGGTATAATATTGTCATTGATATGTGAAGAATGTTAGCTGTTTAAATCCACATTTGTTACAATCTTTTAGCTACAATTTTTTTATAGCTTGAAGCTGAATCTGTTCCAGAAGTATCTGAAAAATACGAAATTAGTTCAGTGCCTACATTCTTGTTTTTTAAGGTAAGATTTTACTATGTTACAGCATCTAAAATGTTGAGCTCTTTTGAAGAAGCCTGACACTAGTTGGATTGTTTCTATTTTTAGGTTGCCATAGAAACCAGTTTCTGAGCTGCCTAAATTTTACAGTGACAAGAACCTTGACAACTCTTAAAGTGCCAGTATAAATAATTTATCGTGATGTCTTTCTTGAATTTTTCTTGAAATTCAGTTTAATAACTTAACCCCATATAATGAAGAAATATTTGTATGCTAACTTTACAATTGGCAAACACGTTTTGTAAGAATGTGATGAGTTGATTAATATTTATTCTAAATATTTTTGGAATTTTCTTATTGAATGCATTTTGAAAATCTGCAGGCTTTGCTGATGAGGCTCTGGTTTGCTTTGAGATTTTGAAATTGAAGACATGTCAAGGATCAAAAGGTTGAGACTTAATTTGTACCTGTTGCTCGTACAGGGATTTCTACATGTTGTAGGATTCATAAGTGATATGATTTTTTTAAAAAATTGATTTATGTTGATTAACAGTTAGAAAGATACTTTCAATAATTTAAGATCGCCTAAAATGTTCTTACTCATTTTTTTCTTCCATGTAACTGGTTGGTTTAGTTAGTTTTAAGTGATCATTGCAGTTTTGTCATTCATTGAGAACCAATTTTTAAAAATGAAGAGGTTTCTACTCTTTCCTACTCATGGTTAGCTTCTTCTGACTTTAAAGCTGTTGTGAAAAGTGGAGACGCTGCATGTGAACTGACAAAAATGATGAATAGCAAGTTATATCATTGAGCTAGTCCCAAATGCTCGTGACACAATTAAAAATTGCAATTCCCCATAATTCTCATATGCCAGAAGCCATATAAATGCTGCTTTGAGTAATAATTTAATTTGGTGCTCTGATACCACCAGATTGTCAAGCATTCAAAAAGTAAATAGGTAGTTGAGATAAAAGTGTTGAGTCCTGATGAGCCCATAAAGATACTATAATTTGTTTTCTCTTGGGTGTTTTTATGTCAACTGTAAGTTTCTATTTTTGATTTAGTCTAAAAACAAATCATAATTAGCGCGTTTTTAGTAATGTTGTTCATTTCCATGCTTTACTGCATTGTAAGCCATTTAAAATGGTGGCATGTGACGTTTACATAGTGATGATCTGACTGTAGTGGCTGTGCTAACTTCATGTTGAAATAGTTTCTCTTGATGGAAGTATAGTTCTAAGTGTTCATCTTTCAAAGTCCCTAATATTGCTTTGCTCCAGTTATGGCTTCGATTTAATCAAAGTGAATATGTTTGCTCCAGAATTGTCAGAGGATTGACCAAGTAGATGGTGCCCGTGCTTCTGAGTTAACTAAAAAAGTGCAGCAGCACAGTGAGACTACCAAGCAAGACTTGAATGAACAATTGGGGAAACTTCTAAATTCCGCACCTTGTATGTTATTTATGAAGGGAACTCCTCAAGAACCTCGATGTGGTAAGAGTAATTCAATTTTTAAAATGTAGCTGCAGAGTTTCATTAATAATTGCTATTTCAAATGCCAGAAATAGGTTTTCATTTAACGTAGGATTAAAAACTGCTTACATATATATGACATATAAAATTATTTTCTAATTATTACTTTTAGAATTTACTACACATAAAATTGTTACGTTGTAATTAAAAAAGATGGGACAATGTTCTTTGCGTCTACAAAATCATTGTTAGTGTAATGATTTAATTTAACTAGTGCTGATTGGTATAATGCGTTGTGCAAACGAGGATAAAAAGTAGGCCCCTCAGTCCCTCAAGCTTTTCCTTCATTCAATAAGATCATAGTTGATCTGATTTTTAACCTCGGCTCTACATTCATGCATATGCCTGATTAATCTTTCCTTCTCTTGATAATCAAGAATCTATCTACCTTTGCATCCATTGCCTTTGAGGAAGGGAATTCCAAAGGGAATCAGATTTTTTTTCTCCTTTTCTGTCGTAAATGGGTGATCCTTCATTTTGAAACTATGACCCCCGAGCTCTATATTCTCACACAAGAGGAAACATCCTTTCCACATCCACCCAATCAAGTCCCCCCAGGATCTTCTATGTTTCAACTAAGTCACCTCAGAGTTTTCTAAACTCGATACAGGCCTAGCCTGTCTAACCTTTCCCCATAAGGCAGTTTGTTAATTCCAGTTTATTTGTCTAATTAGCTTTCTCCCAACTACATCCGATGCATTAACATGTTTCCGTAAGTACAGTGACTAGTACTGTCCACGTTACTGCAGTCTCAACAATGCCCTGTATAACTGAAGCATTACCTCCCTACCCTTATATTCAATCCCCCTTTAATAAAACATAACATCCTCTTAGCTTTCCCGATTATTTGCTGTACCTGTGTACTAACCTTCAATTTATGCACTAGGACACCTTAATATCTCTGTCTTGGAGCTCTGCAACTTCTCGTCATTTAAAAGCTTGAGATAGAAAGCAGTCACTGTATGTTATTCAGAAGTAGAATTATCATCAATATTACCAATTCAATTTTAATCATTCAAAAAAGTATTTCATTATTGTGTATGCAAAAAGCTAAACATTTTCATTGATTTAAATTCCCGTGGCCACCTGGTATCTCAGTATTTTGCAGCTAGTAAAGAACAGTTGCAGTGTAGTCGCTTTTTAATGTGGGAAACGCAACATCCAATTTGCACATAGTAAACTTGGCAGACAGTAATGTGCCATTATCAGATCTATCTTCTCTGCTGCTGCTCTTCAAAATAGTATCACGGGATCTTTTACTTAAGAAGACAAATGGGGCCTCAGTTTGGCATCTCATTTGAAAGGCAACACCTCTGCCTGTACTGTATTGTCATCAGTACTATACTGGTTTCAACCATAAGTGTTATGCTCCAGTCCTGGAATTGGCTTCAACCCACAATCTTCTTATTCAAGGTGAGTGGGCTAACCAAACCACTGTTTATATTTACTAAACGTAAATATAAACTATTCTGCTAAAATTTATTTTGCCTGTTTACATTGGCTGTATTTGTTAATCGAGGTTGTCATTTTGTGTGTAGTCTATTGAGACAGCTCCTTGTTTTTCTTTTGAAGTTTACATTGGTCTAACAGAATTAATTAGAGTCATAGAGATGTACAGCATGGAAACAGATCCTTTGGTCCAACCCGTCCATGCCGACCAGATATCCCAACCCAATCTAGTCCCATCTGCCAGCACCCAGCCCATTTCCCTCCAAACCCTTCCTATTCATCTACCCATCCAAATGCCTCTTATATGTTGTAATTGTACCAGCCTCCATCACTTCATCTGGCAGCTCATTCCATACACGTACCACCCTCTGTGTGAAAATGTTGCCCTGTAGGTCTCTTTTATATCTTTCCCCTCTCGCCCTAAACCTATGCCCTCTAGTTCTGGACTCTCCAATTAACTCCTCACTTTTCTAATTCAAATAGTTAATAAAATGGTGTATACTTCAATTTTGTGGTTTTATGTCCTTTCCCTGTGGCTGCTTAAGTCTGTAGTCAAACAATTGCTCATTATCTTAATTAAATGCATTCAAGCTTTTATTCTATTACTTCAAAGTTGTGTAATTTCAGGAAAGATAGTGAGATAAGCAAAGGTCTATCAAATTATATTTGATGTTTATCTTGAGGCTTTACATTTGGAAAGCAAACATTTTTGGAGGGAAAAAATACATTTCTATAGGAACAATGCACATGCCTTCATGCCCTAAATATGATTTGGCAACCTTCCTTCCCTAAAGGACAGACATATCAATTTTCAACCTGTTCGGTGTACAGCATTGCAACCCTTGTGCCAATTTGGTAATGATTCACAAAAAGACTTTTACGGCTGTTGTGTTGATCAATCAAATTAGTTTGTGTTTGTTAATTTTAAAGTTGATTTTTTAAAAATGAATTTATGCTTTAAGTCTCAATTATTTACTTGTTTTTTTAACAGTCATTGGTTACTGTACAGAAGGAGACTTTGTATGTGTTCTGAAAGGTGTGGATATATGTCAAGATAGTAAAATACATTATTAATTTTAAACGTACCCATTTTCCTTGAAGAAACATCCAAAAAATATGTTTTACTGTTAATTTGTATTAAGGTTTATTTTCTACAAAATTGAAGGCAATGGGAATCATGGAAAACTCTCCACTGGTTAGAGTCATACCTAGCAGAAAAGAAGATGGCTATGGTCGGTGAAGGCCAGTCATCTCAGACCCAGCGTATCGCTACACAAATTCTGCTGGTCACTGCCCTGGGCCCAACCAAAATCACTGCTTTATCGATGAACTGCTCTCTAATATAAGGTCAGAAATAGGGATGTTCACTGATAATTGGTTCTGAACAGTGTGCATTCACAATTCCTCAGATACAGAAGCAGTGATGTCCATATGCAGCAAGCCCTCAATAACATTCACACTTGGACTGTATCATTTGTGTCTCTCAAGTCCAGTGTAATGTCCATCTCCAACACGAGTGTCCAACCATTTCCCCATGGTATTTACTGGTATTATTATTGAATTCCCTATTGTCAGCATTTTGGGGCTAATCATTGACCAGCAATATAAATACTTTGGCTATAACAGGCTGTGAATTCTGAGGTAATTAACTCACCATCTGACTCTGCAGAGTCTGTCCTCCTCCAAGACATAAATCAGAGTGTTTTGGAACTCTCTCAGCTTGTCTGTTTGAGCACCTCTAACAACACTCGCAGCTTCAGGACAATGTAGCCTCTTTGATGGCACCCTTTCAACCCAATTAAATGTTCACCCCCTCTGTGATGGTTGGAGAGTGGCAGGTATATACAAAATGCACTGCAACAATACACTGAAGCTCCTCCATCAGCACCTTGCAAGCCCGTGACCTTTAACATGTAGGAGGATCAGGGCAGCAGACTTGTGAGAACACCACCACCTGAAAGATTTTCACCAAGGGACAATCCAACCTGATTTGGAAGTATATTTTTGTTTCTTCTTGTTGCTGAATTAAGACAACTATTTCTTTTCCTTGCTCTAATTATTTTTGATTGTGGCATTTTTATGTCTTTTTTGTTTTTAAAATTGATACACTGCATGTCTTCACTTAAAGTTGTAGTTACTTTCCCGAAATTCATGACCCATAAGTGAAGCAACTTTAAGCAAATCTGATTTTTTTCCATTAGAATCAATATAAAACTGTAGTAGGGTTCTGCTTGACCTTTGTCTGCAGAGAAATATACCTTGTATGTTGAAATGTTTCTATTGATAAATTCCTAAATTAGTAAATGAAGTATGTACAAATATGTTTTTAAAAAAAAATAGAAGTAGTATAGTAACTTTCAACTTGCCACCTGCTTGCCACACCTGCTTTTAACTTCCCGCTCACTGCAGATGTTGTTCAGACCCTTCTAGTTACTGTAGATCTTTCTTCACCCACCCTCCATCTTCTAGATTCTCCTGCTTATCTTGCTGAGTGTCCTACTTGCAGTCTCTGTCAGTCCTGGACTCACCATTTTATCGAACCTCCCAGTTTCAACACTCCCTTTCACTACTTGCTTCTCTTGAACAGGGAATGCAGGTTCAGGATCGAGATCTGGTCCAAAGCTGGGATAATGAAAGTGCAAGTCTCAATGGTGCAGAAGTGCCAAGCTGGGGATGTTAAATATATATTTTGTTAAACTGCATACTCTGCGTGAAATCAGGAATGGGTTTACTTAGCTGAATATCATTGTCTGCTGTGTATGTTTCCACTATGCTTCACTATATAGTTGAGATTCTGGTGCTGCTATAGTGCTTATTTGTAAAGCCACATCTTAGACCATTCTGTGCATTTGAGACCCATATGGTCACAACCTTGGCGATCAGATCTGAACTGGGACTTGGGACTTAAACAGCAGTCCAGGTTGAGTACGGAGTTGTGAGGAATGAGCAGTTTGGTTAATGCAAGGACCCGCTAAAGGATAAGTTAGGAAGTGACAGAGGCCACACGTTGAAAATTCACCAGCAAGGGAAAGGGTCAGTGACCGAGCGATGCTGTTCCAAAATGGTACTGATTAGGTCACATGGCCTGACAGGAGTGATTTTTAAAATGAACCTTGTGATGTTAATTGAAAATACTTACTCCATTAACTAACCATTAAAAGGGTTTAACTAGGACCTACCATACCCTGAAAACCTGGGAACCTTCCAGCATATTTTTCCCTTCTGTGACTCCAGCGGGAAAGTAAATCCTAAAATAAGCCTCGACCCAAGAATGCCAGAGTACAGCATTTCTTTATAGTTTTCAGGGTGCCTTGTGTGAAGTAAGAGTTCCTTTAGCCAGAAGTCCTCACTACTTCATCTGCAGGGAGTTCTGTGTAAGTTTGGAGGGTAACATGGCAGAAAGCTCCTGCAGGACCCAAGTGTGGGTCTTGGAAAATGTCCTGTATCTCAAATTTATATTTTAAAAAATTGCTTGTTTCTCTTTAAGCAATGCAAGAGGTAAGTCCATTATGATCAGTTGACTGTCTCAATCCCTCATTATATATTGCTGGGCCAACTTTAGTGGGTGCAATCCCTGTGCAACTGCAAGGCTCCTAATCCGAAGTAACGTCAGATTGAACGTCTTTATGTTAGTAATGCTGCAAATGTTCCTGCTGCAAAAATTGGGCCTGAAATTTCTCAAAACTGCATCAAACGTAATCTGCTGTATCTTGTTTTATTTGACAGGCTTCAGCAAGAAGATTGTGGAAATTCTCAATGAGCATAATATTCGTTTTTGTAGCTTTGATATTCTTTCTGATGAAGATGTGCGTCAGGGCCTAAAAGTTTATTCTAACTGGCCTACATATCCTCAACTGTATGTGAATGGAGAACTGGTTGGAGGACTTGATATTGTAAAGGTTGGTTCTGTAGTATTTGTGTCCTGTGGAGAAAATATATGCATTGCAGCTTTATTACTGAAAACAAGGCAGAATGGCTTATCCCAGTAGTTTGGGTAAGATGAAGTCCAGCCATGTGGCTGAAGAATAATTAGCCAAAAAAATGGAGTGTGTTCTTCATTTCTGAAATTCTTCACTAAAAATTAAATATTTTGACAAAACCATACAGGAAGCATAACTATAACATTCTAAAAACTTATTTCATCAGCTGTTTCGTAAGGTAATTTTGCCAGATATGTGCAATGAAGCATGGATGATTGTTATCTAAAAAGAAGGTAATCATTGTTTTCGACAGTGGACAGGGTCTAATTAAAAATGGAACCCTGATGGTATATTCAGCATAGCCATTTAATAACTTTATGGGACATAAGCTACCCACTGAAGTTCAACTTGCATTGAAATTCACAAGCTATAGCGTGATGCCATAAGAGAACTGTAAAAGTCACAAGGGTGGTCCATATATGGTCAATTACTGTAAAAAGTTTAAAACAAACTGTAGCTGTTATTTCAGAAAACCGTAACTAAATGAAACAAAGTATTTCACGAGTGAGTTTGCAGTCAACCTATATCCAATAGATCTGATTAAATGCTTCTGAACTTTGCTAATGTAGTGTCTAATTAAGCTCACATTATCTTTTGACCATGATGCAATATGCTGAATTGATATCCTTAAAAGTTACTTTAAACCAAAGCTTAACAGTAACATTTATTTGTTTGCTTTTTGCATGTCAATATTAATTCCCAAATTCTCTCCCAGGAGCTAGCTGAGACTGGTGAACTGGAAAAAACTTGTTACACGGAAATGCGATTGGAAGATAGGTAAGCTAATACTTGTTACTGCAGTGGATTTGATGTATTTTATGCAGCAAGAAATACCATCACCACAGCTGTTGTAACCTTGTAGCCTGTTTTGATTAAAATGTTTGGATGTAAATGTGTACACAACTTCATAGCTACGCTCCACAACACTTTGTATTTAGCATCTTTGTATTTTTAGGTTGAAAGCACTGATTAATAAGTCAAAAGTCGTCCTGTTTATGAAAGGAAACAAAGCAGTAAGTATACTTTTATTAATGAACAACATGAATTCAAATAGTGATTTATATCATGCATTAAAAGTTTGTATGAATGTGGAGACTATCTCAACTAACAGTTGTCAATGGTGGCATATGTGAGACCTGAATTAACCATGACGAAATCGAAGTATATGCAACTTGTTACCATGAAATAATCAAAAGTAATCGATGCTTTTAAGGCCATGTTTTTGCTTCAGTGTTCTTTAATGTCTGGTTAGGGGAAGGTGCTACTTGCCTTGTTATGCCACTGTTAACTTGCTGCTTACAACTCTTTGGTTCCTACCAGACTGGAGAGAACCCTATATGAGGTTTGTTTCAGCTTATTTGTGTGCTGAACAAACATTTAAAGAGGAAACATTTAAGAACATGACCCTTGTCACAGTTGCCAATGTTACTTGTAATTTTATTCCCAGTTGGCAAAATGTGGATTCAGCCGCACTATTGTGGGAATACTGAATGAAACTGGGTATGTATCCATATTTGGACTACAAAGTAATTTATGAAATTATAATTTATTATGGTTTAAATTGGAGTTTAACATTTTACTTTCTTAATACAGAGTTGAATATGAAACGTTTGACATTTTGGAAGATGAAGAAGTAAGTTCTGTGTTTTAAGTTATTGTATGTGAAGTGAACAATTGTGGATTTGTGTTCTTGCTAAGTTCTGTGATCCCCTCTGATTGGAATGCTGCTGTTTTGTGGAAGCACAGGACAAGACCATAAGACATTGGAGCAGAAATTAGGCCATTCAGCTCATTGAGTCTGCTCCGCCATTCAGTCATGGCTGATTGAGTTTCTCAACTCCGTTCTCCCACTTTCTCTCCGATATCCTTGATCCACTTGATACTCGAACCTATCCATCTGAGTTTCAAATATACTGAATGACCTGGCCTCCACAGCCTTCTATGGCAATGAATTCCATACATTCACAACTCTTTGGCTGAAAAGGTTTCCCCTTGTCTCCATTCTAAAAGGTCTCCCCTTTACTCTAAGGCTGTGCCCTTGGGTCTCCTACGGATGAAAACATCTTCCCAAAATCTACTCTGTCCAGGCCATTCAGTATTCTGTATGTTTCAATTCAATCACCCCCCCGCCAATTCTTCTAAACTCCATCAAGTATAGACAGAGTCCTCAAACATTCCTCATATGTTAAGTTTTTCATTCCTGAGACCATTCTTATGAACCTCCTCTGCACACACTTCAGGGTTAGTATGTCTTTCATGAGATATGGGGCCCAAAACTATGCACAATAATCTATTTTCAGCTAAGCCTCCCTGCCTCCTGCATTGATATGGAAAATGATCCCATTTATTATGTAAAGCAACAGTTGAATAATAGTGTGCGATGACCAAAATTCCCTGTACTCTTACTAGCATTCCACATCTTCTCTAGGATGCTGTAAGACCTATGAATTGAACCTCATTACAAAGTAAACGATTAAAGAGTGCAGCATCCCATTTCAGTGAAATGGGAGCTTCTGTCTGACATTTTCAACAGAAACTTATTTTAACAATGTCAGCATTTATCTGTATCACCTGCTATGCTTTTAGGCAGTGACATGATTGACATTTGTACTGTTCGAAAGCCTACTGCAGTAACATTGGGTGCAGAAGCTATCTTGTGCTATGTTTTGCAGTCACTCTGCAATTTTTCTGCAAAACCACTAGGTGTCAGTAAGTAAATGGCATTATCATTTTCACATCATTGACGTATGGCAGAAAGCAAGTAACATCTTGGTGAGCATAAAACTGAAATCTAAGTGTGTTATTAAGATTATGCCATTTTACTGGAAATATAATTAGTGATCGATCAATTAATAAAGCTAAACTTCAACAGTGTCTCCTCAATCATTGTTTGTTAAATATGGCAAGGATATGATAATGATCCAGTGGCTACAATTTTGAAAGCAGAGTTAGCTGTAGCCACTGTAAATCCAACTTCTTTGTCTCTTTCCCTCCGATGTCTGAACTATGACTATTGTTGCCATAGAATCTTGGAGCTCCTCCACTTATGCTCCATGGTATGTGCTTTCTGTCTGCCGCAGGTCCTGCTAGAAAACAACCTTGGATGTTTTTGATCTATCCATGCACGTTTTCCCCCTCCTTTGATCCTATTATTCTTGCCATCCATTCTTTTTACAATCTAAATACTGTGGACATTACCATCTCCTGTATCATGAGTTCATTAAATGTCAAATTAAAAACCTCAATTGGGTAACACACAAGTGTGTACCAAATAAAACTGTTTAGGCAAAGGTTTGTTTTGTGGCCTGTAAAAGAAGCATCTTGTAGGATAGTCAAATCAATTGTTTTGGAATATGTAATATTTAACTTAAAATTGCTTCCATAATGTTTCAACCTATTCTCGTGATTTATCAACATACATAACATGCAAACGAATCAATTGACGACCACTGGCCCCAAGAGTCTGCTTCACCAGTTGATCGGATCATGGCTGATCTGATTGTGGTTTAAACACCTCCTTGCTGTCTCATACCCATAACCTTTTGACTCCTCCATTAATCAAGATTTGAATATATATGAGCTGGACAGTAACCTTCTTGATATGTGAAGCTTCTAACAAAATCTTTTACTAGGATTTCATGACCTTTTTACAATAAACAAAAATCTGAAAGTTAATTAAAACCAAAACCAGGTGCCTCTTTTTTGAAGTTGAGCTTCAGGGATGTGAGGCTCAGTCATCAGAGAAAAGCACTAAACTGTATGAAACTTCAAAAGGGGCTTTGCAGCAAATAATATAAAATTATTTTTGTAATCAAGAGGATTTAAAAATATGCTGAAGCATGCAGTTCTGTCTTAAGAACATACTTTAAAAAATCAAATTCCCATTTTGGGTTTTTGCCACCTTATTTTCAAAACTTAGATACTTGTTTCCTTTGGATTGTAAGTCTTGCCATATGTGAAAATCTGACCTAAAGTGCAAAATGTCACGGAGTGAAGTCATTCTTCTAACAACCAATCAATAGTTGAAAAATCAGGATAGCTAACTGCTTAATGGTAAAGCTGAATGTTTCACTTTTGTGTATTGGAGTGCTAATTACTTGTTGGTCTTAACTTTAATTCATGTACGCATGTATTTTTCATAGGTGAGGCAGGGATTAAAAACATTTTCCAACTGGCCAACGTACCCACAATTATACGTGAATGGTGAACTTATTGGTGGGCTTGATATTGTGAAGGTAACTTTAGCATATCGTTAAATATAAACTAAGAAAGACTTCCCAGCAATATCTCTTGTTTTAATGTCTGAGGAAAAAAACACTTTTCCTTCAAAGTAAGCAAGGAAGAACTTTGCAATGACATAACATCTTTGCAATGTTCCAATGTGTTCTGTTAGAAACACAGGCAGACATTTTGTATGTAGCACATGTCACAGACAGGAGTAGAATAAAAAAGGACATTGGTTTTTAGTTGATATGTAAATTTTGGCTCATTTCCATCAATTTGAGAGGGTAGATTTAATGTCTTTTCTGAAAATGGAAACAATGACCATGTACCCTTGCCACTGACGATAAAATTATAAGCATATTTGTAATTACAAATAGATAGCAGGAATATCATTAATCTGAGGTATGAAGTTTGACTGTATGGAGTCCCTGAAAGAGTAAGTTAGAATCTGAGTGTACAATACTACTGTTAATTTCAATTTAGTAGTAGGAAGGAGCTGTAGGCTGGCATCTTTGCAGCTTGGTTAGAGTAAAAAGGAAGTTGAACAACACATTTGTCAAAATACTATGTACAAAAAATGAAAAACTGAATCAATTGGCGGCCAGTGATTATTTAAATCTCATAGGGAGTTAAGAGTTGTTGATGGGGGAACAAGTTCACCAAGCAGAACATTAAGGTTTTTGAAAATTGCTTTGCAGTTGAGTTGTGAAAATCCTGTCTGGAGCTAAAGAAGGTATTGAGACCAAGAGTTTTGACAGTAATCGGGGCCTTACAGCAAGGCCAATTGATAATGTCTTAGTTGTGGTGAGGCTGCAAAAAGATGGGAAAAGTCTCTTTCCTGAAAAACTGAAAGGATCAAGATTATGGGCCTAATGTTTCCAAGAGCAGCAATGACAGCAGCTAGCGTAATAGGATATGGGGTAGGTTGGTGATGAAGTATGATGGCATGTTGTTAAGGGCTGGTAATAAATTGGTGAGCTGGGTGGCGATATTGGTCAGGGATTGATGATAGTAGTGGCATGTTTGTGAATGTGTATGTATGTTGGCAGAAGACAGTGGAAGGAGGAGAGTTTTGATAACTTGGTTGGGATGGTCGAGTGTATCAAGACTATGGTTTGGTGGAGGGGTGTTAGGTAAAGGGTGAAGTTTTAAAGTTACTTAGGAATTGGAGATTTTTTTTGAAAGCTTCCAGATAGTGGGTAATTTGCTTCTCAGAAGTTTAAGCTTCCAGGTGTATCTGGACTACAGAGGAGTCCGGTAGCACGTATTTAAAGGTAGCTTGTTGCTGGGGCCAGCTTGCATTTGGAAGATCTGGGTCAGTATTGTGCCATTGAATGGCATGGATAAGCTAAGGTAGTAACATTGTTCCGCTCAACATCTATCATCCTCTAGTAGTCACAGTCTGAGTTCTCTTGCTGTGTAATCAGCAAAACAGTGATGGGGGGTGGGGGGGGGGGGTGATATTCATTCATTCGTTCATTCATTCATTGGATGTGGACTATCTTGGCCAGAGCTAGCATTTGTTGCTGACTTCTAAAGTGATGGTGAACTGCTGCCTTGAGTTGCTGCTGCCATTGGGGTATAGGTGCTCAGTGTTAGGAAGAAAATTCCAGGATTTTGAGCCAGCTACAGTGAAGGAACAGCAGCAGTATAGTTCCCGTTTGAAATGTGGCTTGGAAGGGAACTTGTAGGTGATGGTGTTACAGGTGCATCTTCTGCCCTTCTTTGTGGTAGAGTTTGCAAGTTTGTTGTTAAAGGAGCCTGGGTGATTTGTTATTGTACTCAAGAGCCAAATTCTAGAGTTGCTTCAAGGGTACAAGTCTTATATTATTTGTACAATGGTTTGAATTGACTTCTCTTTTTTTGCAGTAAAATTGATACTTAATGAGCAAGTTAATAGCATGTTTAGTTGAGGAATGGGCAGAACATTAAAGAAGAATTGACTCAAAGAAAAATTGTAACTATCTGGAAATTGAACTTTCAGGAGAGCCAAAATTGCACATAATGGTGTATCCACTACTCTGATTTATGAAAGACCTTCTATATCAGTTAACATGTTCTACATAAGTACTAGGAGCACCACGTGGTATTGTTTTAGATTCTGTTCCATATGTGCCAGCATAAGTTTTTTTTTTGTTTGAATGTACCGTCCACTTATCACAGTAAACCCTTTATTGGCTTAAGTGAATGGGCTTTGTGTATAACATGCTGAATTACTTTGCAGCACATTGCAATAAGTATCTTGGATACCAATTTTCATTTAAAAATTAATATACTTAAAGCATGAATACAGTGCATCCTAATTGATGTGGCAGTAATTCCAAATAGAATTGGGGGGAACCAAATCTAAGACCTTTTTCCCAAGAAAATGTTAATAATTTTATAGTTAATAGTTACGGTTGAATTATTATCCTTACAGTAGAGATGGGTGCAGTAGAGATGTTTTTGTGCATTTTTAAAATCCAGGATTCATTTTTCTAGCATCTGAATTAATGGATAATGGTGGATGCAAATACCACAGTGTAGAGTCTTATTAATATTTTCTTGAATGTAATTGAACTGGGCAAAAGATGTGGAAAGAGAGGGGAAAGTAGAGCTTGGAAAGTACAGTTGAATGGCATGTTTTCATAAATATTAATGTCTTTTGATATCGTAGATTCTGAGGTAATGCAATAAATATACAACTTTTGTTTTCCAGGAATTGGAAAAAAGTGGAGAGCTTCTTTCAGCCTTAAAAGGAGAAAATGCTAGTTAGAATTTTACAAAATGCACAACCACCGTCATACATAATATGTCAATTTTAAAAAATGTTCGTTGGCAATAATGTGGTCTAAAGTCAGGTAATATAATAGTGAATATAAATCATTTTTGATGTTTTCTTGCTTCGGTAATTCATGAATAACATGGTAGCACAAAGTGAGCAAAATGCAAATAAGTTAGAACAGTAAAATATTATACCTCTTATTATAATAAAACATAACTATTATATGTGGTGTGACCTTTTTATTGCACAGTGAATATATGGAATGTTCACCACTTCAAGCACAATCTGCTGAAATAATTATCCGTAAAAGGTCTAACTTTATGTTGTGCAGAGTTCAAGTAACTTGCTGTCAATATATTTGCATGCGAATTAATTGAGCGCTTTGGTCATTAATTTCTTAGTTTGTTACTTACTTGATAAATAAATAATGAGTATATTTTTGTTGCTGCCCAGTGAGCCACATCTAGAGACAGCCATGAAAGAAATTTTTATATATTGATCCAAGTATCTCCACAGAATCTCTTATTAATTTACCTGCTTGGGCATCATACATGAAGTGCTGAATTATGTTGCCATCCATCGCTATAAATATCCTTGAGACTAATTTTCATGGAAAAGCTACTTCAGCATGAGTACAGTGCAATTTAATTAAATACTTAATCTAGATTTGGACATTAATTATGCCTGTCAACTATCAATTTTCTAGACCTTCACTTAACAGACATAAAATGCAATCATGGTTGAAAAAGTTTGTGCAAATAGTTAGTCCTTATAAAAATTGTTTCATTTTCATGAATATAGCCTTTCACCTAAATATTTACAAGTTTGATGTATTGCTTTATTAAATGGCCTTTGAGGGTCCATGTAAGGCATGTTAGTATACTGCCTTTATCAACTCTCCATTACTTCACTAGAGTTCAACTAAATTTGACAACGCATCTTTAACTTTAGTCTGCACTTACTGTCATTTTTAGGTCTATATTTTTCTAAACGATCTGCTGTAAATGATTCCCTAGCACTGACATTGTTGCTGCATTTATCTTTCTTTCTGAACATGGATACATCTTTTGCGTGCCTCCTTGATCAAAGGAGTATTGCAAGATAAAAACAGAAAATGTGGGAAATGTTCAAGATGAAACAGTTAACATTTAAGTCTTAAGAGTTGGAAAAGTTAGAGTTGCAATAGATTTAAAGCAGCTGATTTTTTTTTAACCAGAGAACTAACTGAAAATTCAATCTTTTTGAGGAGGGGTTTTGTGAAATTGTTTGGATTCCATTTTGCAATTAAGACGGTTCAGGAATTTTCTGAAGCCATCAAGTTCTGGACAGTACCAACAAGAGTTTATATAACTCTTGTTGGCTTCTGTCATAATGTAAGGTGGTTTTGTGATTCCTTGTAATAGATATTCTGGTAAGTTTATCCATCTGTTTGTTCAAAAGTAGCTTTAGTGTAGTTGTCACCCTGTTATGGCATACCTCCGGGGTATGTGGGACTTGAACCCTGTACCTTCTGGCTCAGAGAAGAAGATTTTGTTCCACGCTAGTCCTCAACAACTCTACCATTTACCTTTTCTGTACTTGTAAGGAAACAGCCAATGTCCTATTGTGGAACTTTTGCCTTTAAGCCGCAAGGCAGTACTTGGAAAAGCTGTAATATAGTGACAAGAGTAAAAACAAAACTCTGTAATACGAAACAAAGATTGAAGCATGACCTGCTTATGACTGAACTCAGGCCACACTTGAACTCTGATGTGAGCAAACGTATGGGATTATAACTTTTTGAATGAACTATTGAATTAGGTTTCAAAATCCCAAGAATCTAAATAATGCAATGACATCTGATGACCTGGTGCATAACATCATGCTGTACACATCAAAGTAAAACAAAACTTTTAAACTGTTTACTTGCAATTCAATTTTGTCTTCAGTTAAGAAATATTTATTTTATCTGACTGCTTTTATCCAGCTGCCAGTCTTGAAACTGAGAGCAAAGTTTGACACATCTAGTTGAATCATCCAGAATCCCCCAAGTGTTGGCCTTCAGCCTTAACTCAGCAGTGTTTCCTCTTGTGGGCTTCTTTCACCAAGGCCTTCTGATTTTTAACATGCAGGAAAACAGGAACTTCCCTCTATATCTTTTTTCAATCCACAAGTGCTCATATAAACAACTGAACCTTCTTTCACATCACCAAATCACCTGTGGTATTTTTCACCACCATTAGTAAATCATCCATGTTATCCAATTTATTAATTTACATGCAAATTTAAGGCCAATGCAGATCGATTGCGCTCTCTCTCTCTCTCCCCTCCCTCCTTTCTCTCTTTCTCTCTCTCCCTCCTTTCTCCATCTTCTCTCACCCTCCCTCGTTTCTTTCTCTCTCGCTCTCCTTTCTCTCTCTCGCTCTCCTTTCTCTCGCTCCTCTGCCCTCCTTTCTCACTCGCTCTCGCCCTCCTTTCTCACTCGCTCTCGCCCTCCTTTCTCACTCGCTCTCGCCCTCCTTTCTCACTCGCTCTCGCCCTCCTTTCTCACTCGCTCTCGCCCTCCTTTCTCACTCGCTCTCGCCCTCCTTTCTCACTCGCTCTCCGCCCTCCTTTCTCACTCGCTCTCGCCCTCCTTTCTCACTCGCTCTCGCCCTCCTTTCTCACTCGCTCTCGCCCTCCTTTCTTCACTCGCTCTCCGCCCTCCTTTCTCACTCGCTCTCGCCCTCCTTTCTCACTCGCTCTCGCCTCCTTTCTCACTCGCTCTCGCCTCCTTCTCACTCGCTCTCGCCCTCCTTTCTCACTCGCTCTCGCCTCCTTTTCACTCGCTCTCGCCCTCCTTTCTCACCGCTCTCGCCCTCCTTCTCACTCGCTCTCGCCCTCCTTTCTCACTCGCTCTCGCCCTCCTTTCTCACTCGCTCTCGCCCCCCCTCCTTTCTCACTCGCTCTCGCCTCCCTTTCTCACTCGCTCTCGGCCCTCCTTTCTCACTCGCTCTCGCCCTCCTTTCTCACTCGCTCTCGCCCTCCTTTCTACTCGCTCTCGCCCTCCTTTCTCTCTCGCGCTCGCCCTCCTTTCGCTCTCGCGCTCGCCCTCCTTTCGCTCTCGCCTCCGCCCTCCTTTCGCTCTCGCGCTCGCCTCCTTTCGCTCTCGCGCTCCGCCCTCCTTTCGCTCTCTCTCCTCTCCCTCCCCTGTCCTTTTCTCTCTCCTCTCTCTCTCTCCCCTTTCCCTATCTCTCTTTCTCTCTCTCTCTCCCTCCTTTCTCTCTCCTCCTCCTTCTTTCTCCCTCCTTTCCCTCTCTCTCTCTCTCTTTTTTCCTCTTTTCTCTCTCTCTCCTT